>NW_021266401.1:0-2378 GCF_002162155.2 Triticum dicoccoides
TGCTTGAAGGCATATCTTTAGATCTTGCAATTGAATCTTTTAGTTTCTTGTTTTATCACTAGTTTGGTTTGTAAATGATGGCCTCATATTATTCGTCTTTATAATGTCTTACTTGAAAATGATGGAAAGGAAAATTGTGCTCAATTGATAGATGAAGAATTCAATAAAATGTTTGGCATAAAATCTTTGAATGATGAGCATGATTGCGATTTTGTTAGTATGAATTCTATTAAAATCCAAAATACTAATGATTATTGCACTAGTCATGATAATGTTTTTTCTTATAAGCATGTCAATTTTTTCTAGAGTGCATAAAGTTTGTGAAGACATGCCTTATAGGGATGATAGATTTTGTAAGAAGCTTAAACATGATAGAACCAATTTTTTGCTCAAAGTGATAGGTGAATTTGCTACAAAATTATGTTCTGTTTGTCCTACTACTTGTGAACTTTGCAATAAGGTTGGTCATCTTAATTTCCAATGCAAACTTTTTCATGATCGAATCATGGCCAAATATTGTAATGACTTGATCACCCTTGAACTTTCTAATGAGCTTTGTCTATTTGTGGGGAGTGAAGAATTGACACATAAAAATACTTGGTTTGAAGTATTCATTCTCACAGATGACATTGAAACTAATCTAAAAGATATCTATATGTTTTGCATGGTAAATTGCAATGAGAATGCTTATATTGCCAACTATATAAAGATGGGAAAACCAATAGAATATAAAAGGAATACTGATGAAAGGGTAAATAATTGTACTTTCCCTCCCATTGTCTCCCATGATGAAATAGGTGATGAGAAGGAGCTCGCTATTCAACCAATCTCATCAATAAGAATCTCGGAAAGATTAATTAAACTCACACATGATGTGGTGAAGAAGAAGAAAAGAAGAAAGTGTAGAGGTAAAAATGTATCTCTCCCAAATAATATTTCTCCTATTATTGTTGTGTCTGATGAAAATGAATCAAAAATAATTGTGGAAGACGATGCACTTGATGATGATATTGCTTCTTTGTCTTACGGCAAATGTCTGAAAGAACTATTGATGATGATTTTCTTATGACTATTGCTTGTTGTGATGATTATGAATGGGAATATAATGATACTTCTTATAATCTTGAAAATATTTTTGGCACCAACTTGGGAAATTATGATGATAATAATTGGTATACTATTGGTGCTATTCATACTATTAATGGTGAGAGTGATTATTCTTATGATATGCCAAACACAAGCTTGGGGATGCTATGCTTGATGAGAATGACATATTTAAGAATGTATTTGTTGCAATTAATGTTTGTCCTAAGCTTGGGGTTGCTATGCTTAATGAAGATGATCTTTTTAGCCCCCCTACTTTGAATGATCAAATTTGTTATGATGATTGCATGCCACATATTTATGATGATTGAAATATTTATGAAAGTGGGTTTGGAAGAGTGTCGACTTTAGATAATAATTATCCCACTATTTTGCACAGTGTTGAATCTTATTATAATGATAAAAGTGGATTTGGAGAGGCCCTGACTTTATTTAGTAATAATTCCACTATACCGGAAGAGGTTTCAATTGACTATAATGAGAACAAAGTTCTTACTTATGATTTTTATTTTGATGATACTTATGTTATAAAAAGTAGTGATAATTATTGTCATAATTTTGAATATCCTTTGACTGAACATTACTCTTTTAATTTGGAAACAATTTATAGTATTCAAGTTTCATATGATACTCCCACTATTATGAATGAGAATAAAATTGCTCATGTGGAGAGTAATAAAATTTCTATGCTTGTGGATCATGAAAAGAATGTTTTATGTGATATTTATATTGTTGAATTCATTCATGATGCTAATGAAAATTACTATGAGGGAGGAACATATGCTTCTACATATCTCAATAATATCAAGTTTCCTCTCTATGTGTTGAAAATCTTGAAGTTATGTTTGTTTTGCCTTCTTATGCTAGTTGATTCTTGCTCCCATGAATTATTTGCTCACAAAATCCCTATGAATAGGAAGTGGGTTACGCTTAAATGTGCTTGCCATGTGTTTCATGATGATCTTGTTATGTTTCAATTCTTATCTTTTATGCGAGCATCATTGAAATCATCATGCCTAGCTAAAAAGGCATTAAAGAAAAGTGCTTGTTGGGAGACAATCCAACATTTACCCCTACTATTTTTGTGTGTTCACATGAATAAGCTACTATATTAATCATGTTTTATTGCTTTTGTTTCAATAAAATGCCAAGTAAAGCCCCTGGGATAGTGTGGATGATAGTTGATTTGATTCTGTGCAAAAGCAGAAACTTTTATGCCCAGATTTGGAATATTTTTTAAATTCACATAAAAGTTCTTTTGCTCTGAATTTTTT
>NW_021266402.1:0-10401 GCF_002162155.2 Triticum dicoccoides
TGCTTGAAGGCATATCTTTAGATCTTGCAATTGAATCTTTTAGTTTCTTGTTTTATCACTAGTTTGGTTTGTAAATGATGGCCTCATATTATTCGTCTTTATAATGTCTTACTTGAAAATGATGGAAAGGAAAATTGTGCTCAATTGATAGATGAAGAATTCAATAAAATGTTTGGCATAAAATCTTTGAATGATGAGCATGATTGCGATTTTGTTAGTATGAATTCTATTAAAATCCAAAATACTAATGATTATTGCACTAGTCATGATAATGTTTTTTCTTATAAGCATGTCAATTTTTTCTAGAGTGCATAAAGTTTGTGAAGACATGCCTTATAGGGATGATAGATTTTGTAAGAAGCTTAAACATGATAGAACCAATTTTTTGCTCAAAGTGATAGGTGAATTTGCTACAAAATTATGTTCTGTTTGTCCTACTACTTGTGAACTTTGCAATAAGGTTGGTCATCTTAATTTCCAATGCAAACTTTTTCATGATCGAATCATGGCCAAATATTGTAATGACTTGATCACCCTTGAACTTTCTAATGAGCTTTGTCTATTTGTGGGGAGTGAAGAATTGACACATAAAAATACTTGGTTTGAAGTATTCATTCTCACAGATGACATTGAAACTAATCTAAAAGATATCTATATGTTTTGCATGGTAAATTGCAATGAGAATGCTTATATTGCCAACTATATAAAGATGGGAAAACCAATAGAATATAAAAGGAATACTGATGAAAGGGTAAATAATTGTACTTTCCCTCCCATTGTCTCCCATGATGAAATAGGTGATGAGAAGGAGCTCGCTATTCAACCAATCTCATCAATAAGAATCTCGGAAAGATTAATTAAACTCACACATGATGTGGTGAAGAAGAAGAAAAGAAGAAAGTGTAGAGGTAAAAATGTATCTCTCCCAAATAATATTTCTCCTATTATTGTTGTGCCTGATGAAAATGAATCAAAAATAATTGTGGAAGACGATGCACTTGATGATGATATTGCTTCTTTGTCTTACGGCAAATGTCTGAAAGAACTATTGATGATGATTTTCTTATGACTATTGCTTGTTGTGATGATTATGAATGGGAATATAATGATACTTCTTATAATCTTGAAAATATTTTTGGCACCAACTTGGGAAATTATGATGATAATAATTGGTATACTATTGGTGCTATTCATACTATTAATGGTGAGAGTGATTATTCTTATGATATGCCAAGCCACAAGCTTGGGGATGCTATGCTTGATGAGAATGACATATTTAAGAATGTATTTGTTGCAATTAATGTTTGTCCTAAGCTTGGGGTTGCTATGCTTAATGAAGATGATCTTTTTAGCCCCCCTACTTTGAATGATCAAATTTGTTATGATGATTGCATGCCACATATTTATGATGATTGAAATATTTATGAAAGTGGGTTTGGAAGAGTGTCGACTTTAGATAATAATTATCCCACTATTTTGCACAGTGTTGAATCTTATTATAATGATAAAAGTGGATTTGGAGAGGCCCTGACTTTATTTAGTAATAATTCCACTATACCGGAAGAGGTTTCAATTGACTATAATGAGAACAAAGTTCTTACTTATGATTTTTATTTTGATGATACTTATGTTATAAAAAGTAGTGATAATTATTGTCATAATTTTGAATATCCTTTGACTGAACATTATTCTTTTAATTTGGAAACAATTTATAGTATTCAAGTTTCATATGATACTCCCACTATTATGAATGAGAATAAAATTGCTCATGTGGAGAGTAATAAAATTTCTATGCTTGTGGATCATGAAAAGAATGTTTTATGTGATATTTATATTGTTGAATTCATTCATGATGCTAATGAAAATTACTATGAGGGAGGAACATATGCTTCTACATATCTCAATAATATCAAGTTTCCTCTCTATGTGTTGAAAATCTTGAAGTTATGTTTGTTTTGCCTTCCTATGCTAGTTGATTCTTGCTCCCATGAATTATTTGCTCACAAAATCCCTATGAATAGGAAGTGGGTTACGCTTAAATGTGCTTGCCATGTGTTTCATGATGATCTTGTTATGTTTCAATTCTTATCTTTTATGCGAGCATCATTGAAATCATCATGCCTAGCTAAAAAGGCATTAAAGAAAAGTGCTTGTTGGGAGACAATCCAACATTTACCCCTACTATTTTTGTGTGTTCACATGAATAAGCTACTATATTAATCATGTTTTATTGCTTTTGTTTCAATAAAATGCCAAGTAAAGCCCCTGGGATAGTGTGGATGATAGTTGATTTGATTCTGTGCAAAAGCAGAAACTTTTATGCCCAGATTTGGAATATTTTTTAAATTCACATAAAAGTTCTTTTGCTCTGAATTTTTTACAGATAATTGATATACAAATTTCCCACGTTATCCTATTTATTCAGAATTTTTAGAGTTATAGAAGTATGGTCATTATTTCAGATCATTACAGGTTGTTCTGTTTTTGACAGATTCTGTTTTCAATGCATAGTTTGCTTGTTTTCTAGTTTCTATGGCTTATATTGCTCAATATAAATTGTGGAGATGATAAGGTACAGTAGGCATTGTATGAGAACAATTATGAATCTTGTCTTTGACAATACAAAAGTGAATGGTTTGCTCTTTATCATCTATATCTATACCTACTAATAAAGCAAGGTGCGTTTCTACGAATTTTTCATCCGCTCACCCATTTTCAGATATTTTTCTATCCGAGGTGGTACTAAAATTTTTCATACAGCCTAAATTTGCACATCTCTCCTGGGCTGCCTTTATTTAGTGTTTTCCCTGCACGGGCCAAACTTAGCCCTATTGGGGAGCAGCTAAAAAACAAAGAAAATAGTTATCATGTGTGGTTCGAACTCACAACCTCCCCTTCCACAGATAAGTTTGCGACCAGCCAGGCTACTTTGACTTCTGTTATAATGTATGGTTCCTTATTAATACTCCCACCTCGGTTCTTTTTATATTTATAAATTGTATAAAATATCAGCAACCCACATTGAGAATTAGTAAATAGAGGAAAAAGATGAACACTCTACAAAAGAAGGAAACATGCATGCATAATTATGCGGGATTGTGGGAAAAATAAGAAAGAGATCGATTAAAAAAACTATTTATGCATGCTGGGGAACTAATTATGCGGGATTGATGGTAATTAAACAAGATTGAGTTGATGAGAGGAAAAAAGGGAGGAAAGCGATCTGTGCATGGTGGGGAACTAATTAAGCGGGATTGATGATAATTATACGAGATTGATTTGATGAGAGGAAAAAGGGGAGGGATGCTTGTGCTTTGCATGGCTCTGTGTAAGTAGAGATTTAATGAGAGAAGAAAGTGGGAAGGCTCTTGCTGCATGCTGGTGGTAATTAAAGTGGGATTTGATTTGGCGAGAGAAGACGTAGAGGCTTGCTCTTTGCATGCATGGCCTTTAGTAATTAAGCGGAAACTAAAGAGGAGGATTTCATGAGGCTCGCTTGGGACGACGATAGGAGAGTAGCATAGTAGTGTTAAAAAACAAAAATACATGAATGTTTTTTGTGCGGACAAATTACATTTTATTTTTAAAAATTAGCTAATTTATCGTACATCATTGATGCAACTGGAGTACACGACACTGGAAGCCTGGTTGTTGCTGCTACAAGTGGGACACGGCATTCCAAGAGCGAACACCCTATGCATCTAGCATAAGCATGCCAATGCACCATCAGTGGCCACTATTCTTTTTTACTAGAAAGGTTGTACTGCCATGGTGCAACCTACTATGCATATGCTGCAAGTACGATCGATGGTATTCAAGTCAGGAGGACGACGGTGCAAAGCCAACCACATGAACAGTACAAGGATGACTGGCATCGATGTAAAGTTGAAAGCATATCATTGCAAGGTCAATCGGTAGATTTGTCCCCTAAAAAATGTAAGTGTAGATTTCAATATTTTGGAGAAGTAAGTTTTCTTTGCACCGTTGTTAAGGCTGGTTTTGTGATTAATGTGCAGCTGATATACATTTCTTCTACACCTCCGCGTGAGGCTCCCTGATGCGAAGCATCCTACGATCATCCCCATGTACACTAAGTCTACTCTCCAAGCCCCAAGAGGACACAAGACGAGACCTGAAGTATACACCATTATACACAAGGTTAACTCGCTCCTCTCCGAATCATCACTTGCCACATGTGAGACATCGCTACTACCTCAAACATATGTGCTATGCATGACCAGCAACCAAGAGGAAGGTCATGGAATAGCTAGGAGCATTGGACAAGACGGCGAGTTCACCAAGGACGAGGAACAAGAGGGAGAGCTGCCAGGAAGCTATAGCTCTCGGACGTCCGACGACCTCCGGACGTCCGACGACCTCCGGATGTCCGACTACCTCCGGACGTCCGATGCCTGGAGACTCCACCAGCCATATCGACTCCAGCCGAGGAAACCTACAGTGCCCGGACGACCGCCAGACACCGGACGTACGACACTCATCAGCGCCCGGACGACCGATGTTGATCGAAAATCCAGGACTACAGGACCAGAGCCAAAACATCAGAAGTCCAAAGACTTCCGGACAACCGGACGCCCGCGAGCGACCGGACGACCGACAGCCATCGGACGTCCGACACCTGTCTGTGCACGGTGTGTTGGGTCGAAACCCATGTACTCCTCACTTATTCCTTTGTGGCCCTAGACTATATATACTCCTCCACCTCCTCCTATTTAGGGTTAGCGATGGTTTAGCTCATTTAGAGATAGAGCTTTGCTAATCTTTGTGGTTCTTCTCGATCGAGAGACCGCGGCCTCTACAGAGAAGATCCACACCGGACTCAAGACTCCTCATAGGAAGATCCCTCGCAGATTCAAGACCTCCTCACGGAGATGAACTAGTTACCGTTTGTATGTCCTTTGTTGAATTTGGATCGTGTATATCTCTTTGTGTTCATGGATCTAGCACATGTGAGACCGTTTCTTGTTGATTTGAGTGATTCCTCTCATTTCCCCTCATGTTCTTCGTGTTCTTCGTAGGATCCCCTCCATTTCATGAAAGATCGGCCTTAGAGTTTCCACCCTACATCATCTTGATATCATGACCCACATTGATCACGAATTTGGAGTCCCTACCCCTCATTTGCTAGCCTATTTTTGTTGTGTTCTTCCCCCAATTTCGAAAATCCCCATAAAAATAGCCCCAATTTTTTTTGTGATTTGTTGGTTTGATGATGTTTTGTTGATTTTTATCCATGGATTTGCTTGGTTTCAAGTCGATCTAGCATCTCCACAATTTTCCTCACTTTCCATCCAAAAAATCTCATCAATTTTGACCCCAAAATCCTCATTTTCCGCCCAAAATCGCGTCCTGAATCTCGGATCTCGAGTTGAACCCAACCCAATGGACGACCGATGTTTTTCCTGACGTCCGGAGCACTAGGAACCACTGGAAGTCCGACACTTTCCACACATCCGACACCCCGATCCAGAGATGATATCTCGGATTTCCGAGCCCTTCCGGACGTCCGACACGTGTAGATATTGACTTCAGCTATTTTTGTTTTGTTTTGGCCATAACTAATTCATCTGGACTCGGACTTTGATGTTCTTTAGCTCATTTTGAAGCTCTTGACATCCTCCTTCCCACAAAAATACCACCAACATCATTTCACTCCATCAATTTTTTGGAACTTTGGCATCTTTGCCTAGGGCCTTCACCACATCATCCGCATTACCACCATAGCTTTCCGCAACCTAACCCATCTTGCTTTCCATAGCATTAGTGGTTGTTTGAGTAGTGATTCGTGTCTCCTAAGGTGTTTAGGCTACTTAGGGATGGTTACTTCGTCATCAACCACCACCATAACTTCTGCATAGCCTTGCCCACCATACATTTCTACCACCCCAACTTAACCCAATTTTGTTTGAGCTTGTTTGAGTTTTGGCTTGTGTCTCCTAAGGTGTTTCAGCTACTTAGGGATGATCACTTCAACTTTGACTCGCATAACCCATCATTCCACTCCGCATTGCCGAGTGCAAAACCACCACTACATTCCGCTACCACCATTTGACATTTGCCTTTGAGATTTTGAGTTCGCGGTTTTTCCGTTTCCTAGGGTGTTTAGGCTAACTAGGAATGGTTCGACATCGACAACACTGCCGCTCAACTTCGCCAAGGATTCGACATCGACCACCTTCACCATTTTGACACCCTAACCGTAAGCAAGAACAGTAACCTCTATATCACCTTGGTATCGTGGTATCTCATTGTACATTCATTATTACCTTTGCATTGTTAACCCCTAGCCCATTTTGCGTCACTTGCCTATCGAGACTAGCCATTGAGTATTGCGGGCAAGGTTACTTGTGCACATTAGTGATCATCAATCTATACCTTCCATTGCACATACCATATCATTTTGGTATCGTCTTGGTATCATAGTACCATCTCTCGTGTCACAAGTTTGTGCCCGCATATACACAATTGCTATCTTGGTTTGTGCATTTCGCATAAGTGGCCATACAAAAAAAAAGAATAAGCTTTTAAGCAAAAGAGAGAGAGAGAGAGAGAGAGCAAAGAAGATTGTAAGCAATGGCCATAGCATCACACCACAACATATTATATGGTATCATACTCAATCATTTTGGATCACCTTGTGCTAAAGCACCGGAACATCATACATACATAGCATACTTGTGATAGGAAGTCGCTACATTTTGTCTTATATAGGTAGTGCACAAGTTCGTATCCGCCTATTGAGCAATCGTCTAGCGCCTCTCTAACTTTGCGTGACAAGAGCATTTTCCATGGATTCCACATTTTCCGCTCAATCCTTGGTTGCACAACCACATTTATCTATTCGCGCGTGTGTTTCCGTGTGCCCACATTGCTATTGGTCTACTTGTTTCACTTGCGAATTTGTGAATCTCTTTCAACATTATTGACTCTTGCTACATTTTGCATCAAATTTTTGTGCCACTATCCTCACCAAGATCCACCCAAAGCTTTACTCTTGTAGGTGTGAGAATTGATGAGATCCGGTACCAATTGTGCTATTTCCTTGCTACATTATTGAGTGATCATTGATCCATTCTCAACATCGGTTAAGGTACATTTGGTATAGTTCTTCTCTTTCTCCCACTCACGTTTGCTCGAGTCTTGTGATGGGTAGGCAAGGCATTTCATCTCCGGTCTTCCATGACAACAACGACACGAACAACTACATCACCAAAATGTCCATCTTCGATCTACAACAATAAATACAAGGTGCACAATCAAGATTGAGAGAGCGCATCGACAACCTTGCCATCGGCATACGACATGTCGAAGCACATACAAGAGACTACTTGGACAACAAGCTTTCCGCACAAAAGAAGGAGGAAGATACAAGGATGGAGGAGATTTGGGCCTTGTTGATCAACAATTCTTCCCCTTCGTTATTGTCGGATTTCGGGTTCCGGCAGACCCTATAGGTTCAAACTCTGGGGTGCATGCGGAGATCGCACCTCCTACCTACCTATGTCTCGTCGCCTCGCAAAGATCTAAACTACACGAAGAACAACACAAGGGACACGAGGTTTATACTAGTTCGGGCCACCATTGTGGTGTAATACCCTACTCTAGTTTGTGGTGTGGTGGATTACCTCAGGGGCTGATGATGAACAATACAAGGAAGAACTTCCTCGCAAGGGGAGGAGTTCTTGTGGTGGTGGATCTCTAGGTGCCGCTGGACTGACTGATCTCTCTCCCTTTTTTCATGGTGGCTAGTCCTATTTATAGAGCAAGACCCTGGTCCTCTTCCCAAATATTGAGCGGGAAGGGCGCCAACAATTGGCCATTTTAAAGGGGAACATCTAGTACACTTATCCTGACTAAAGTCGGTCCTCACCTGCCAAAGACTCTGACGATGACGCCGGCTTGGGCTCCACGATGACCTCCATCCTGCCGTTCTGCTGGTCTTGGTCTTGTTGCACCGAAATGGTTGCATTTACTTGATACTCTTGCCTGCGCTTGCTCCCTTTGCACCAAAGAGGAAACAAGGACTCTGCGCACGCCGGCGCCCGCCTGGCGCCCGCCTGGCTTTGGTCGTCATGGCTTGCGTCACGGGCACCTCGTGCGGTACCCTGCCTTGATCTCTCCGCCTCCTCGCGAGCCAGCCTGGCGAGGCCGTGTCTGAGGAAGCTTCCCGTCGTCCGCCCCGCGAGGCTTGGCCCCTCGCGAAGGTATTGACTTGTGTTGATGAAGATGGGCCGTACTCGGCCACTCCTTGAGCCACGCCGCAGGCTGTAGGAAGGCAAGTCTGGGTACCCCCGTTCCGAGAACGCCGACAGTAGCCCCCAGGCCCAAGGCGCGCCTGGACTTGGCTTAGCAGAGAAGCGAAGGGGCAAGTGCGAAGCGCCGCAGGCCCCAATAGGCTGTGGCCTTGGGCGCCGCGTGGCGGTTGATTGGATGTGGGCGTCCCCGCTTCCCCATGATGCCTCGGCAACTGCACGAATTGACAAGTCCTTGCATGCAAAACGGGTCATGATTACCTGTGATCGTGGAGGCCGGCGGTTGGCCTCCCTCGGCTATATGTACGGAACGGCGAGAGCCTTTCTAGTCCATCCTTTCCTGCTACTTTCCATATTATTCTTCGCCCTTGCTCTATCATACGCCAATGGCACCAATCCGACAGTTTTCTACCAAAGAGAAGGGGAAGGCCCCCCGAGAGGGTCCTTCCCCGCTTCCGTCGAAGAAACGGCTCGTCTCTTGCCGCAGAGAAGGGGGTGCTCGGCAGGAGGTGTCGAGGCCATGGTTCGAGAGGCCGCCTCTTGGATTCCCATTGCCCTTGTATGCTCGGATCGAGGGTCCCGAAGGCGCAGGCACCGAGCGGCACCGCCAAAGGCGCCGTCGCCGCCGGCGGATTACGGCGGTGCGCGTCATTCCTCTCGGGGTTCACGTCGAGGCCTCCTCCCGTGAGCTTGTGCTTCACGTCGCCATGCCTCCTCAATCTTGGATTCGCCTTCGTCCCTCCTTCGCCTTCGAGATTCTGCCGAGGGGGCCTTTCAAGCTCTGGCTACAGCACGTCGACCGCCGTACTCCTGCGACTGAAGCGGATGTCGAGGTCGTCGCTCCAGGCAAGGTCTTCATGACCCGGGGTTGGGGCGAGATCGCCCGGGTCTGCCGATCGGAGGGGGCCCTCGTGATCCACCTGGATTACGATGGCGCCTCCTTTATGCTCTTCAAGGTCTTCGACGAAGATGGGCGCCGACTGGAGTTCTGTCCCAGGGGCAGCGACCGAAGTTCTGGAGCGGCAGGGACCAGGCTTGCCGTCGCCTGCTCTTCCAGCAGCTCCTCTGATGGCGGTGGGCGCCTCGGATGGTCCGGCGACTCTTCCGAGCTCCTTCTGACTCCGGCGACGAGCGACGACAGCTACGAGCCCCCGAGCTCGCGCCGTGCCCGGAGCAGGGCCAGCTTGCCCGGCAGCCGATGCGGCTGATCTGGATGTGGCTCGCGCCGAGCCTAGCGCGGCCCACTGTTGATGATGGCGTCTGCTTGTCAGGGTCCCTGTAGTTAGTCCTGCTAAGGTTTCGCGTCTTTTGTTCCTACAAGGAGCCAAGAACACATCCCGTGGGGGTTTGTAAGGTGCCTGTAGTTCCATTTGTTAAAATGATCCTCGTCATGAAACGGTGTGAGATGCTCGTCTCGTCTTAGCTTAGTTCGTCCTTTCAAACCTCGCGAGTGCTCGGTGCTCTGCGCCGACAGGTCCCGGTCCCAAGGCAAGTCTCAGTCGTCGCTGGTATGCCAGGTCGTGATGCCGTGGTCAAGGCCAGGAGGTGAGCAGCCCGGGGTCCAGTAAGAGCCCCTGAGTCGTGATGCTCAGGAGGTCCCCCTTGGCGCTCAAGCAACCATCGTCCGGTGAGAAAGGAGCGCGACGTTGCCAAAACGGGACTGCATTAGGTGCGAGGTCGGTGCTGCGATAGCTAGTATTTCCGGAAGATGACTTATCTCAGGAGTCAGAAACCACTCCTTGGCGCGGCGCCAGGCCCGCGCATCGGCAACTGAGGAGTTGCCCGGCGAGGTCTCCGCGCGCCTCTTCCCTCTCGCCTTTACTCCCCTTCGTGCTCTACGTCCTCGGGTCCCGGCCCTCGAGCGAGCTCAGTCGTCGCTGGTATGCCAGGTCGCGATGCCGTGGACAAGGCCAGGAGGTGAGGGCTGGAGAGCCAGTAGGAGTCCATGAGTCGCGATGCTCAGGTACCCCCCCTTTAACGTGCAAGCAGTTCGCGCGGACGAGAGTGTAGGAGACGTCGTGAAGGCCTCGCCTGACGCTGCTCCTTGAAGAGATCCTGCAGGCTCATCACAAGAAGAACGAGAGTTTGCCGTTATAATCGACAGTTAGCAGTTGGTTGTGCTGGAGGGGTG
>NW_021266402.1:12201-13298 GCF_002162155.2 Triticum dicoccoides
TATGCTAATGATCCATCTTTTTCTATTCCTTATGCTAAGTGTTTGATGCATACTTCTTGGGACAAATATTATATCAGGGATGCTTATCTTATGAGAGCTAACAAAATATGCATTCCCGAGTCTTCTCTTCGTTTACTCCTTTTGCAAGAGGCTCATGGAGGCGGACTCATGGGACATTTTGGATGCGACAAGACATTCGCCACGCTCTCCAAGAACTACTTTTGGCCCAAGATGTTCCGCGACGTATCACATTTCACCTATCGATGCTCAACACGTCGCAAAGCTAAGTCTAAAGCTCAATCCCATGGTCTTTACATGCCTCTTCCTATTCCTTATCAACCTTGGGAAAACATTAGCATGGATTTTGTACTTGGTTTGCCTAGAACTCAAAACAGAAAGGATTCTGTGTTTGTTGTTGTGGATAGATTTTCTAAGATGGCACATTTCATTCCTTGCAACAAGATAGACGATGCTTCACACATTGCAAATCACTTTTGTAGGGAAATCTTGCTTCTCCATGGTGTACCAAAGACAATCGTCTCCGATCGTGACGTCAAGTTCTTGAGTTACTTTTGGAAGACCCTATGTGCCAAGCTCGGAATCAAGCTCTTGTTCTCATCCGCATACCATCCTCAAACCGACGGCCAAACGGAGGTGATGAACCGGACTCTCTCCACTCTACTTCGCGTGTTGATCAAGAAGAACATCAAGGAGTGGGAGGCATGTCTACCCATCACCGAGTACGCCTACAACCGTGCAAGACATTCGACTACCGGCAAGTTCCCCTTCGAGGTCGTCTACGGCTTCAACCCGTTGTCACCATTGGACATTCTACCTCTTCCTCGACAAGAGCGCACCAACATGGATGCGAGTGCACGAGCAAGCTACATCAAGAAGAGGCATGAGGATACAAGGCATACCATCGAGCACCAAGTACAATGACTAGCGACCAAGCTCAACGTCAACAAGCAACCCATGATCTTCAACATTGGTGATCTCGTGTGGTTACACCTTCGCAAGGACCGCTTCCCAAACGAACGCAAGTCCAAGATTCTCCCTAGAGCCGATGGACCTTTCAAGGTGCTAGCACGCTACAA
>NW_021266402.1:16117-16586 GCF_002162155.2 Triticum dicoccoides
TTTGTCGGCGACACCCCACTGTGCTTGGATCTCCGCCGACCTCTCCGCAGTAGCGCATGCGTCCTCTTCTTTCTTGTGGCGGCAGGCCTCTCTTTTCTTGAGTGCTTTCTGACTTTTCCGCTCCCTTTGTGCGGCTTTGGCCTCCTCTTGCTCTACCACGCATTCGGCCTTGGCAGCTTCAAATTCCGCCCACGTAGGTGTGAGGTCGCGAGCGGCGATGAACTCGGCATGGCGGGATGCCATAGCTTCCCTACCATTTTGTGTGTGGTCGAGGGCGGCGAGGAACTCGGCACGATGGGATGCCATCACTTCCTTACCGGTTAGTGTGCGGCGCGGTGGCATGAACGACACTTGGTGAGAGGTCTGGGGTGGAGTGGCCGGACAACCGTATAATGCATTGGTTTGTCAAGAGCTCAAGGGCAGAAGACGAAGGAAATTTGGATTCCCCTTCAATCAAGGTCATTTATTA
>NW_021266402.1:18779-19959 GCF_002162155.2 Triticum dicoccoides
TAAGTAACTGCCGCTATGGTCCCAGAAAGGCCATCGCTCCTCCACTCAGTCGATGCCAAGCTTGGTGGGATAAACATCGGCGCCCTATTAGCCGCTTGATGGCGACGTGGACGTGGAAATCTTCACAACCTTGTGCTCTGGAGGAGGAGGTTATCGAGGCGGATGAGGAGGAGGCAAAGGCAATGGCCGGCTTTCTTGGGTTCATGGTCGGACATGGTGGTCGGGCGCTGGCGATCGTTTAGATTAGGTTTACAGGTTTTAGTATGGTTTGTGCGAAATATGTAATGAATTTTGTCCAATTTGTAGGAAATTTTTTCAAAATGTAATGAATTTCATCTGGTTAATTTTAAATTTGCTTTGTTTGCACGAATTTCGTCCGGTTAGTTCATATAGTTGTCGAAAGGTATGCAGGCAACATTGGATGGCATCCATCAGTGTCCTCGGATAGATGCTGGTGTAAATTTGTGGGCCAGCACTGGAGATGACCTAACTATCATGCTATAATCGCTAACAGTGCTCCATTATTTGGCAGGGAACAGTTATCCCTTGATCAAAATCAGATCCGCCGTGTTTCGCACTCCTCCCACGTAAGAGTGTAAACTCTTGCTTACATAAAAATGGAGCAAGTGGACGGCACTGTAGCACGTCATATAACTCAAACTAGCCCGCCTAACGTGCGGGAAAGCACCGCCCTCGTCATTTTGTTCTGGATTTCTATTGATCAATCGCACGAAAATGTTATGCTCTGCAAGTTCAAAAGGAAAAGGCGGCACACTTACGACTGTCCAGCTCGCACGCCGCTCACCACAGGGGACACACGTTGTCTTGCAATTTCATTGACATGTGGGACTGCAATTGAATAAACCGTCGATAGCCGAAATCTAATCACTCGGTGGGTGTCGGCTGAGAAGAGAGAGACAGGGGAGGGAGAAGAGATCGCCCGCCCGCCGCGCATGGACTCCAAGAAATATATGGTGATAATGTGAGGTGGGCCATGCGGGAGTCCGGACCGCTTCCAAGACCGCTTCTGACCACCCTGGCCCACCAGAACCCCCCCCCCACCTCCCCGCACACGGTCCCCCCTCAGACTCTAGCTACCCGCATTCATAGCAAGTAGTACCAGTAAAATACTGGGCTATAAGCCCGCTGATGTGGAGGAGAGAGAGGCATTGACAAAGTC
>NW_021266403.1:0-1177 GCF_002162155.2 Triticum dicoccoides
TACAGACAACTAGTAAAATAAAAGAGGCTTGGGAAGCCTAGCTATACTACAAGGTCCTTCACAAGCTCAGGGTCACCACCTGGGTCTTTAGCCTACTCGTTGATGTCAACGTCTACATAGAACCCATCAGAAGGGGTTGCAGCGTCTTCTGTAAAAATGTAGATTATAGCAACATGAGTACAAAGGTACTCAGCAAGACTTACATCAGATCCTACATACATGCTTAGTATCAAGAAGGGTTGGTGGAGTTATTGCAGCAAGCCAGCTTTGACTCTTGGCTAGGCTATCCTACGATACTCCAACTTGAAATGGTTTTGCGCACACGAGTCCACTACTCACCAATTCAATACACTACCGAGGATCCGCCTCCGTCTTCCTACGGAAGAGCCATCCTCGGCACTCACTCTTATCTTGAGGCTTTTAGTAGTTTCCACTTACTTGTCTATGAACTGTATAGGCAACCAAGTAGTCCTTTACCGCGGACGCGGCTATTCGAATAGATCATGTTAACCCTGCAGGGGTGTACTCCTTCATACACGCTCCCACCACTTACCGTCGTTTACACGACATGTACTCGGCAACCTTCAAGCGGAAGCCCAACGTGGGTGTCGGCCACGACCTACCTAATCACCTAAGCCTCTAGTCCAGGTTTATCGCCTATCCAGGTTCCATCCGCAGGGAGTCCGGCCGAGGTTTCCCATACGGCCCCGAACGATGTGAACAGGGTTCCCGAGATACCTAACGGGTATTTGGTACACCGTGCCACGTACCTACCGCATCACAGCCCACCCCTACGGTCAGCGCTGTCCACGGCCTCCAGTAGGCTACAAACACCAAAAACTACTTGCAACTCCTGGACGGAGAACTAGGGTGAATAAGAAGCCGAGAGGGTCCATTGGTTTCGGGCCCAATGCATGGTAGTAGCTGATTCTTAAATCACACATACAGATCTCAGTGCTTAAGGTCGGCTTCAATGAAACAACCCACCATGTACTCCTACATGGCCTCTCATCGATACCTTTACCAAATCGTGTTCACCACACCACTCTCATTACCGACATAATCATTTCACTCTAGCCCATCACCCAGATGAACCAGACCTGACACGACTCTAAGCATAGCAGGCATAGCAAGGTAGGAACAACACATACATAGGGCTCAATCAACTCCTACACAT
>NW_021266404.1:0-2129 GCF_002162155.2 Triticum dicoccoides
CTTCTTAGCAGAGATGTGGATCTCTCTGTGTTTGAAATACCCTTTTCCAAAGATGAAATAGATGTAGTTGTCAAAAATCTGCCTAATGACAAGGCACTAGGGCTAGATGGTTTCAATACAAACTTCATCAAACATTGCTGGGATATTTTAGCACCTGATTTCTACACTTTGATTGATGATTTCTACCATGGAAGAATCAGCCTGCAGAGCATCAACTCTTCTTTCATTACTCTCATTCCCAAGAAACATGCTCCAACTACACCCAATGACTTC
Organism: Triticum dicoccoides; assembly: GCF_002162155.2. Taxonomy (NCBI): domain Eukaryota; kingdom Viridiplantae; phylum Streptophyta; class Magnoliopsida; order Poales; family Poaceae; genus Triticum; species Triticum dicoccoides. The sequence continues at coordinate 274 of NW_021266404.1, forward strand.
AGACCAATCTCACTACTAAATTGCTCAATTAAGATCATCACAACACTTTTGGCAAATAGACTCCAAGATGTCATTCTGAAGCTCGTTCACACCAACCAGTATGGTTTCTTAAAAGCAGGGTCTATTTAGGACTGTCTTGCTTGGTCATATGAATTCATTCATCAGTGTAAAATGTTTGGCAAGGAGATTATTGTCTTAAATTTGGATTTTGAGAAGGCTTTTGATCTCATTGAGCATCAATCAATCAAAGAAATACTCATTGCAAGAGGCTTTGGAACTAGGTGGCTGATGTGGATGGACATGCTTTTCTCCTCTGGGTATTCTGCTGTGTTACTTAATGGTGTTCCTGGGAAGCAGTTCCTGTGCAAGAGAGGAGTAAGGCAGGGAGATCCTCTTTCTCCATGTAAGTGCATCTAGTGCCCCTTAGTAATTTTGGTGTATTGAAGACTTATAGGTTAAGGGACCGATGCATTTGTGAGTGTACATAGGTCTATAAGTCTATGAGGAGTTTGATATTTACAGAGAAAGTCAACCCCTAAAAATGAAGTTCTTCGACTGAAGACTTTGGATTTCTGAAGACTTTGAAAGTGAAGAAATTGGTGCGACCTTGAAGACATGGAATTCATTTAAGAAACATGAAGTGTGAAGACTTTTGTTTTTGTAGTTTCATTTTCTCTTTCTTGAGTCATAGGAAACACCGTACTGTTAAAGGGGGTCGAGGAAATACTAAGGAAAAATTTCCATGTGATGCTCAACTCAAAATCCTACACCTACCAATCCCTTCGAGTGAAGCCATTGGAAATCTCATACAGTTCAGTCGATTTCTTCAGTGACAGAGACGAGGTTCTTCTGGTCTCTGAGGAATATGTTCTGACTGAGGAGTTAGGAATTTGCCAGTGCGGATTGCCTACACAGTGAGGAACATGATAGCCCTGAGGAATTTGAGAGTCAAACTTCCGACCGTTGCTGTGCTATGCGCCAGCTGTCCCAGAATATCTACCCATCTCACGGTCCTATCATTGAAGGGCATTTATATCTTATCATGTCGGTCTGCTCCCTAGGCAATAAATAGCCGCCCCCTACAACCACTAGCTGGTTGGCTGCTCCGAGAGAAACTGACACTTGTCATTTGAGAGCATCCCATCCTCCGAGGACTTTGAGCGAAAATCATCAAGTGAGAAAAACCCAAACCCAACACACCTACAAACCCAAAGTGATTGAGCATCACTGAAGAGATTGATCCAGTGTGGATCCGACGCTTATTACCTTTGAAGACTGTGCTTCTTCCAGACGGTTAGGTGTCATGGTCTAGAGTATCCAAGAGGAATTGTGCATCGCCAAGTGACCGAGTCTGTGAAGGTTTGGAAGTCACCTGAAGACTTACCACGAGTGATTGGGTGAGGTCTGTGTGACCTTAGCTCAAGGATAATACGGTGAGGACTGTGTGTCCTCAGGTTTAAATACCTAGCTGCTCCAACCAGACGTACAACTGAGACAGCAGTTGGAACTGGTCTACCAAATCATTGTCTTTCATTTCCTCATTTCAGTTGTTGTGTGCTGATACGTCTCCAATGTATCTATAATTTTTGATTGTTTCATGCTATTATATTACCCCTTTTGGATGTTTATGGGCTTTATTTTACACATTTATATCATTTTTGGGACTAACCTACTAACCGGAGGCCCAGCCCGTATTGCTTTTTTTTGCCTATTTCAGTATTTCGAAGAAAAGGAATATCAAACAGAGTCCAAACGGAATGAAAAATTCGGGAGCGTGATTTTTGGAACGAACGTGATCCAGTGGACTTGGAGTGCAAGCCAAGAAGCAGCCAAGGCGGCCACAAGGGTGGGGGGGG
>NW_021266405.1:0-4234 GCF_002162155.2 Triticum dicoccoides
TTTGGACGAACATCTCACATTGAGCATCTAGCTTCACAAAAAAAGGATTTTTTTTTATTTTCTGCTTTTTTATTTTATTTTACCGTTCAATGGGTGTAGATGAGCGCAGACACCGAATTGAATTATCCGTATGTAAAGTCCTTTTTCTTCTTCACATAATTAGCGTACTATATCACCATTGATCTATGCTTTGTTTCTAGTAGGAGAAAGAAGACTGGAAGTGGATGAAGGCCATGTTTGTTTCAGCTTCAGCAACTTCGGTTGGCTTGGAACCACGTTAGGACTCGCTTCACTGGCAAAGCTGATTCACAGTATCAACAGTATCAACTTTACTGCTGAAGTAAACATGGCAAAGCAGATTCCAAATAGGTTTTTGTTTCAGCTTCTGATTTTTCCTAATAGAATTAGCTGCCGAAAGCTAAAACAAACAGGGCCGAAGTCTCCAACGATCAGTATGAAGCCTATGTAATCAGAGATCCTGGAACTTTGAATTGCAGTAGAGGGCGAGCAATCACCGGGCACCACGTTGAAATGAACAATGTCATATTCCGTCATCATATATAGATAGTTAGAAGGAAAATCTGACATGTTTCCTGTCCAACTTTCATGTAATTATTGTGTAACAAAGAAAGGGTGGAAGCAAAGTAAACATCATCGATTTCAGTTATAACATTTCAACCAAAGTACACACCTCCAGAGTATGCAAAATGAAGTATGCCAAATGCGCAGACATAAAAGATGGATGCAAGGGGACACTCTATTTATCTTTTACAGGAATATATTGAAAAATACAACATCAGATGAATAGTATGTGAAATATATTAATAAATTATGAAGGATAACGAAGAATTGTACGAGCAGATCCCTCTCAACATCTAGTGTTTTCAAGTGTAACAGAAAATAGCATGTATTTTTCCAAAGGATAATATAACAAAGCTACAACTGAGGCACACCAATTCTAACAAAGCTGCAGCATTTCAATGTAGGACCAATAGAAACTGGAGTCGTTAGTCCTGAAGTGTAACAGTAATTTCTGAAGCGAATTGAGGCTATCATAATATCTCGGAAACCTGCATTGCAAATATTTTCAGTTTAGACCACAAGAGCTCACTATATTACTACCAAAACAGATTTTAAGTGTTAAGAAGAGTTTATTTACATGTATTGGCATCTCTGCAATGACGAATCCACTGGTTTCTTCCAGAGACTTTAGAAGAGCTACCTCACCACCAACCACCATATTAATCACGATTCCGTCTGCACAATCATAGTACAGCAACTACATCAGCACTTCCAAAAAGCGGATCAATTGATATTTTTTTTAAAGTTACCTGTTGCCAAGCATGCTGATACACGTCTTAAGTAAGCCTCCTGAAAAATTCAGACACAAACATCAGGTAAGACAAAATGATCTACAAATTAGAACCGATGGTGCATAATGAAACAGCATGATTGCATGATAGCACTGAAAGGTAAAATTGACCATGAAAAGCTAAGGGTATTTGGGCCACAGAAGTCCTGAAGGTAAAATATCATGAAAAATTATGAATGCGCACCTTCTTTGTAGGCAATTCATAGTTTATCAGCACACGAGACATAAGGGGAGCCTCTCCCATCGCCGCCGAAGGCAAGCAAGCATCTGTTACAACTGTAATATTTAGCTTCAAGATCACCCTTTCAGGCTTGGGACTTTCGCCAATAGAAGTATCTTCAATCTGATTTCGCTGTATTGCTGCCCGACGGGATTTCTCAAGAACAGATGCACGCTCAGCTTCATCTTGATCGCTGTACTGTGTACACAAATCCACAGATTGATATTATTAACTGGCGAAATTAGTTCATAGCAAGGACCATAAACAATCAAGAGAACCTGAAACAACGTTCATATCACTATAGCAGGGTAACAGAAAAGCAAGAAAGCCTGGAACCATTGGATACAGAAAAATATCTGCAATTGCACAATCATAATTCCTAGATGAAGGTGTCAATATTATCAATGTTCTCTCTTGAAGAATTAAGCAATTAACAGTGCAAATTGTGTATATCGATCATACAGTTAGCTATCCCACAATTGTCAATGATGCAACCACAAAGTATATCACAGAACTGAACATGGAAATTGGCACCCAACCAACTTGAGCATACCAGCGGTGACAAGGACACGAAGGGGAGGTTGGCAACAGCAGCACAGACAGCATCTAGCTCATCCCGGGATGAAACACATATGGCAATGGGCACCGAACCGTGGCGGTCAGAGACAACACCTAGGAGCTCCAGTAGTGTCCTCTGCACACCAAAAACAACCACAGGTTCACAAGAATAGAAATCTGGTTCAACGCGCACAATCTGTGGCTGCTTAACTGGACACAGTTATCAGCTGAGAGGAACCCAAAAATGCACGGTAACAGGGATTTCGGACACGCACCATCTTGAACTGGAGGCGGTCAACGGCGAGGTAGAAATGGCGCCCGGAGCTGGGGATGTTAAGAGGGTTCATAAGCAGGACAGAATGAACATGTGGCAGGAAGATCAGGGCCGGGGATTATCACCTTGGGTGGGATAGGGTCATCGCCGGGGAGCTAGGAGACGTCATCACGGCCGGAGAGGAAATTGAAGCAGCGGTGGTGGAATATTCCTCAGCAAGAACAGCAGCACAACTGTCTAACATGGAGCAGAATCAGAAAGTAAGAGGCTGCAGCTGTAATTTATCTTGCTAGGCTCAAATCTCGCAATGATTGTATGGAAATAACTTAATAGAGGTCCATAGATGAGAGTGATATGTATTAACGGCATGTTACAGATAAGCCAAATGGAAGTGCATAGATGAGAATGATATCAGAGAAATCACACACAGCAGAGACAGCATATATAGCAGCAAGATGAGCACACCCATGCTCATACTACATAATTAAGCTGAATGCTACTCTTATTTATGGGGTTCTCTCTTGCTCAAAGCCTGTACCATCATCTACCCAATCATATGATAAATACTTGCTTTGATGCATATGTGGTGACCAAACCAAACAGGCGCAGAGCAGAGCAGCACCATGGTAATAACTTAATAGAGGTGAATCGATGATAATTATATGTATTAACCACATGGTACAGATAGCTGAATGGAAGTGCATAGATGAGAGTAATGACATCCAAGAAACCGCACACAGCAGAGAGAGCATATATAGCAGCAACATGAGCACGCCCACGCTCATACTGCATAATTAAGCTGAATGCTAGTCTTATTTATGGGGTTCTCTGTTTCTGAAAGCCTGTACCATCATCCACCCAAGCATATGATAAATACTTGCTTTGATGCATATATGGTGACCAAACCAAACCAAACCAAACAGGCGCAGAGCCGCACCATGGCAATGCAGATGCAGAGCACACAAAAACTTTCCCGATGGCCGAAACTCGACTTCCTATATATAATTCTTTACCTCCGGACCATTCCGGAACTCCTCGTGACGTCCGGGATCTCATACGGGACTCCGAACAACTTTCAGTTTACTGCATACTCATATCTCTATAACCCTAGCGTCATCGAACCTTAAGTGTGTAGACCCTACGGGTTCAGGAGACATGCAGACATGACCGAGACGCCTCTCCGGTCAATAACCAATAGTGGGATCTGGATACCCATGTTGGCTCCCACATGCTCCTCGATGATCTCATCGGATGAACCACGATGTCGAGGATTTATGCAACCCCGTATACAATTCCCTTTTTATATCGGTACGTTACTTGCCCGAGACTCGATCTTCTGTATCCCAATACCTCGTTTAATCTCGTTACCGGCAAGTCACTTTACTCGTACCGTAATGCATGATCACGTGACTAGACACTTGGTCACATTGAGCTCATTATGATGATGCATTACCAAGTGGGCCCAGAGATACCTCTCCGTCATACGGAGTGACAAATCCCAGTCTCGATTCGTGCCAACCCAACAGACACTTTCAGAGATACCCGTAGTGCACCTTTATAGTCACACAGTTACATTGTGATGTTTGGTACACCCAAAGCACTCCTACGGTATCCGGGAGTTGCACAATCTCATGGTCTAAGGAAATGATACTTGACATTTGGAAAAGCTCTAGCTAAACGAACTACACGATCTTTGAGCTATGCTTAGGATTGGGTCTTGTCCATCACATCATTCTCCTAATGATGTGATCCCGTTATCAATGACATCCAATGTCCATAGTTAGGAAACCATGACTATCTGTTGATCAAC
>NW_021266406.1:0-1169 GCF_002162155.2 Triticum dicoccoides
AATGGAGATATCATCTTTCTTCAACACACACACACGCACAAAAGATATCCCTTAACATGAACTAAGTCAGACAAGCTTTTATCTTCCAACTCTCCAAGTTGTTGTTTAGCTTAGCCAACTAGCTCAGGGAATCCGACACAGATTCATGGAGAAAGGGTGGCTTACAAGAACCCCCCCCCCCTGTGGACCGCCTTTTCAGTTTAAAAAAATAAAAAAATGATAAAAATGTCAAAAAAATAAAAGAAAATAAGTTTGCCATGTCATATGTGGTCTAGTTGTTGGGAAAATTTACAAATATAAATTTCGACTTTATTTGCAAAATATCTCTGGAAATTTGTAAAATGGGCATAACTTTTGCATACGAACTCGAATTAAAAAGTTTTATATATGAAAAATCATCTACTCGAAAAGTTACATCCGAATTTAACTGGGGGAACCCTGTTAAACATTTTCAAAATCCCCAAAAACCTAACACAAAAAAGTTATGGGGCTTTCAAGATCTAGAGGCAAAAAAATTCAAAAAAAAGGTTTGGGATACTTCGTACGTATGCATGACCGATTTGGGATGATTCCAAGGGAAACAAAACAAACCTTTCTCAAATTCATGGCGGCAACTTACACCTAATGCACCTGAACTTGGAGAAAGTCACTTCTTTCATCCAAGCATAAGCTTCATGAACGGAACACGAAGGCATTGCTTACAAGGTTTTCAACACCAGGTTGATGTTCAACATGAATCATGGGGGAGACAAAAATGCTGCTGATGGGCTCAACAACAACTCATCAGAATTTTCCATATTACTGGACTTCCACCATCATGTGAACACGATGATAGCAATGGTCAGACCAAAAGATGTAATGGTGTATGCTCGAGGGATCAACCACGAGTAAGACAACATTACGAAAATCGTTGTTTCTGATTTGACTTGACGATTGCCCATACTCAAGTCAAAGTCTTGACAAGGCAATAGATCCAACAACTGATCACGAAGACCATTCAATGGAGATATCATCTTTCTTCAACACACACACACGCACAAAAGATATCCCTTAACATGAACTAAGTCAGACAAGCTTTTATCTTCCAACTCTCCAAGTTGTTGTTTAGCTTAGCCAACTAGCTCAGGGAATCCGACACAGATTCATGGAGAAAGGGTGGCTTACAAGAA
>NW_021266407.1:0-711 GCF_002162155.2 Triticum dicoccoides
TTAAAGCTATAAGATTTCAGCTTTCGAACATACGAGAAGCTTTACTGCAAGTATCTGATATTGATAATGAGTTGGGAGAGTCGAATAGATAGTGTTAAAGCTATAAGATTTCAGCTTTCGAACATACGAGAAGCTTTACTGCAAGTATCTGATATTGATAATGATCCAAAAACTAGCAGTGAAGCTAAATCTCTCGCGAATAATGAACTTGGTGATTTTGAATTTTTAGTAGCTATTGTTATTTGGTATGACTATATGCTGTCAATCTGGTCAGCAAGAACTTACAATCAAAGGATATGCTTATTGATGTTGCTATTGAGCAAGTGCAGGGGCTAATTACCTTTTTTAATGGGTATAGAGACACTGGTTTTTGTAATGCATTGGAAACAGCAAAAGAAATTGCACTTGAAATGGAGATCGATCCTACATTTCGTCAAAAGCGTGAGATTAAAAGAAAGAAACAATTTGACGAAAACCCAGATGATGTGTTAATTTCTTCACAACCTGCACATGAATCATTTAGGAGAAAATATTTTATTCCTGTTGTTGATCAGGCTATCAGTTCACTTACAACAAGATTTGAGCAATATGAATCATTCCAAAAGAACTTTGGTTTTTTATTTACTTCTGATGCACTAAAATCATTGGATGAGAAGAGCTTAAAATATTCTTGTAGTGTTCTTGAGGCTGCACTAAAGAGTGGGGGGAAAT
>NW_021266408.1:0-21756 GCF_002162155.2 Triticum dicoccoides
TGTCCAATATAACTTGGGCCTAGCCCAGTTCCGAAAAAATTGATCCAATCCAAAAAAAATATTATGCCATTGACATTACAACACATCACCCAGTTCTGATATATTTTCAAAGCAACGTGCAACGTTATTATATTACAACCATTCATTCCAGCAATACTATTTGAGGCTGGCTGGCTAAGCTACTACTAACTGACTGCGGGCTAACTAAGTTTTTACAAACAAAAAACAAACGCTACTGCATTTGCATGGCACTGCTGAAATACTCCAGGATCGTGAAAAAAATAGAACTAGCCTATCTGGTACTTCACAACAACCAAACATGTAATCTGCTTAATGGAAAGATTTCTTCTCCAAGTCCCGCTTCTCCCTTAGCAAGCAATGACAGGCTGATGCAAAACATCTGAGCATTCAAAAGAGAACAAAAGGTAAGTCACTGATAGAATACAGAGTACTTTTAAAATAAAAACTAAAGATACACCAGTATATTATCATTCTACTTATTATTATTATTAACCAGATCATTCTACTTATCCAGAATATGGCTATTGATCAAAATTGGGAATTGAGTTGGCACATATGACAAACTTAGCAGCAAACGAGTAAGGAATGTTTCACATACACGACAAGGTTTAAAAACCATCATTCAAAGTTACAGCAGATCGAAGTTCCATTTGAGTATATGGAATAACATTCATATTCAATCAATAGTACCTATTAAACTACCAGGTGCATGATGGAATTAAATAGACACTAGCTATTCATCTTGCCATCTGCTGTAACAGAGCAACTATGTTAAAGTTATTTATGTGTATGTCACATGATACATGCATCAGGCATAAGGACATCAAGCATCAGGCCCATATCTGTTCAGCAAGACGAAGTACATACCTTTGTGTCGATGCAATGGATGGGGCTGCAGTTGAACACTTGAACATATGGTCCGCATCATCATTGACGCTGGACGTCGCACGTACTTGTCCATTTAGAAGTATGCCATGAAAGATGTTACACAAGCAAGTATTAGCATAATGTAGAGCTTCTACAGTACATGTAAGCTTTAGATATGAAGGACCAAGCAAACTATTCCGTGACCTAATTAGAACTTGTTCCAATTAGTTAACATGAAAGAATCTACACTAAAAATGCATAATCAAAGAGCTCGACTTCAGTATAGCAAGATTAAATTCCGAGTGGGGAGAGGATGGGCAGCTGCTCTTGTTGCTGACAGGCTAACTCGCCTGAATTGGAAAGACCGATGTTAGTCAAAGCTTTAGCTCGCCTGAATGTAGCCAAATGGCTGTCATTTAGTAGTATTAGTTAATTATTATCCGGCCAGACCTATCGAGATATCGAGGTTAGGATTAATCTCCAAATGACTAGCCCTCAATTGTATGCAATGGTGCATTCAACTTTGCAGTGCCACACTATTACCAAAGGCATTTGACGAAAGGCTGCACCAAAACGGTGGTTAATTACTGACACATTTATGCGATGGTGCGCTTAGCATTGTAGCACTATGAGGGAAACTAGTATTCACTTGCACGACGGGATCACAGGCGAATAAGTCGATTGGTGTGTTTTAACAAGTGCACGCACAATGGAGAACACCAGCACTCCAGAAGGTCAGGTGTTCAGTCCACACGGATATGCAGACAGACAGTAAGTCAGTAAGTACTACTACTGCAGAAAATATGCCCTCGCTAAGCTGATATCTCAATCAACAGAGGCAAGAAGTCGACCAAACCAAACCAACCAGGGCGTTGTTCTTGACGCTGAGCATGAGAATGGAGAGGGGCCCCGTGCTGAACTCCTCCTCCTCCTTCTTCCCCTGCTGCCAACAAAAGAAAGACAGAAAAAACGTCAGTGTTAGTAAGCTGCTGTGGCGCATGAGAACACCGTCGAGGGAGAAGAGGGGCGGCGAAAACGGTGAGAGAGCAGAGGAGGCGGCTGTGCTTACCCCTGCGCTGCGCTGCGCTGCGCTGGATTTGGTCAGTGAGGAGAAGATGGGCGAGCAGCATCTCGTCGTCGCTGAAACCGCGTCGTCCCCCAACCCCGAGCGAGAAGACTCCTCCTCTCCCGGCGTCGTCAGGCATCCCACTAGCAGGAGCGCGCGCCGTTGACGTCGTCGCAGCACCGGCGCCATCGCCGTTGGGGTCAGCCTCGCGGATCCGCGGGATCCGACGCGCAGACGGCGGATGTGCCGCTCCCTGTAGGCCACCGACGCAGACAGATGGATCCCGCGAGGAGATGGGAATCCAGCGCCACGTCGGTGCATGCCATACCTTGAACACGGGGGCTTGGGGGGGAGGAGACAGGCCCGGTAGTGGAGCAGCGCCACGTCCATCCTCACGTCGATCTGCGCCGGCGCCATGGCTTCCTCCGCCGCCGCCATGGCTCGATCTGCTCGTCGAGGCCGCCATGCGGATTCTCCATCCTATCCTCCGCCCACCAGGCACGCGTCAACCCATCCCCCCGCATGTCTCCGCTCCCCCGTCCGCTAGGGCCGCGAACCCTGGCACCAGATGTATCGGGAGAGGCGACCGCGAGCGGAGGGAGGAGGTGGAGGCGCAATGGGGAGGTCCGAGCGGTGACCCTGTGGGGGGAACACCGGAGGAGTGGGGTGGGGGCGGTGGCGCGTCGAGATCCAGAGGGAGGGAGTGAGGTTGGGGGCGGCGGCAGGGGGAGAGGGAGAGGGTGAGAGCGCTAGGGTTCGCTACGCAGGGAGAGAGTGGAGTGGTGTGCGGTGGGTGGGTGAGACCGTGAGAGGGTGAGGTGAGGGCCGTTGGATCCAGGAGGATCCGACGGTGGTTTATCCATGATCCGTGTGAGAGGACTTTGGACCAATCAGAACGTAGTATACAGGTATGATATTTTGACCATTTAAATTGGTCATAATTTACTAAAAGAAGTTGCTAAATCATGTTAGCTATTTTATTATGACCTTAAAATATGAAGAGAAAAAACTTCTCATTGTGTCAGCAAATTTGACTATAGCTTTCAGGAATAATCACAAATTGAAATAAGACAAATATTTTTTTAAAGGGTTATGAGAAATGAGTTCTCTTAAATCATTTTTTTCATTTTTCGAGTGTCCAAAATGATTTTTTTGAAGGACCTATAATATATTAAATTCAAAATTGGACCAAATCATTTTTCTAAAATACTAGGACATATATAATGCACAATTGACCAAATGGTTGGGTGTAAAAAGTTTTGATCCACCTCTCGTGAAAAAGACAAATTTCCGCCGATTCAGTTGGAAGCGGGTCAAATTTGAACTGCAGCTGCCTCATAGTTTGCTATTTATTTTTTCCAAAAATCATTTCTAGGTACATAAGTACCTATTTATTCATAGAAACACCAAAAAAATTCCAAGATTCAACAACTAGCTAGGAACGGTCATTCCCGCTGTTTTGACCGCATTTTGAAACGGGCATAAAAAATTCAAAAAAAATCAAAAAAATTGGGAAACCTTCGCATTGTGTCATTATATGTGTCCAAGTTCCCAGGAAAAATAACAAACTTGTAATACGGCAATTATTTTAAAAAAGTGTTCTCAGAAACGAGCTATCACGTGTGGAGATCAATGGCTTTCAAGCCAAATGATCAATCTTATGGCCACATTCATAGCATAGTTTGTTCAAATGATCTCATATTGTGCACAAGGATGCATATTAGAATGGCAAACAATGTTGCCTAAGGAAGTTTTCATTTTCTTTGGACGAAAAAACCATTTTTCATTTTCCGAGTGCCCAAAAGGAGGTTTTTTTGTGAAGGAACTACCAAATAATTGTTGCAAAATTGGACCAAATCATTTTTCTAAAATACTAGGACATATTTAATGCACAATTGACCAAATGGTTGGGTGTAAAAAGTTTTGATCCACCTCTCATGAAAAAGACAAATTTCCGCCGATTCAGCTGGAAGCGGGTCAAATTTGAACTGCAGCTCCCTCATAGTTTGCTATTTATTTTTTCCAAAAATAATTTCTAGGTACATAAGTACCTATTTAATCAGAGAAACACCAAAAAAATTCCAAGATTCAACAACTAGCTAGGAACGGTCATTCCCGCCGTTTTGACCGCATTTTGAAACGGGCATAAAAAATTGAAAAAAAATCAAAAAATTGGGAAACCTTCGCATTGTGTCATTATATGTGGCCAAGTTCCCAGGAAAAATAACAAACTTGTAATACGGCAATTTTTTTAAAAAAGTGTTCTCAGAAACGAGCTATCACGTGTGGAGATCAATGGCTTTCAAGCCAAATGATCAATCTTATGGCCACATTCATGGCATAGTTTGTTCAAATGATCTCATATTGTGCACAAGGGTGCATATTAGAATGGCAAACAATGTTGCCTAAGGAATTTTTCATTTTCTTTGGACGAAAAAACCATTTTCATTTTCCGAGTGCCCGAAAGGAGGTTTTTTTGTGAAGGAACTACCAAATAATTGTTGCAAAATTGGACCAAATCATTTTTATAAAATACTAGCACATATTTTATGCACAATTGACCAAATGGTTGGGTGTAAAAAGTTTTGATCCACCTCTCGTGAAAAAGACAAATTTCCGCCGATTCAGTTGGAAGCGGGTCAAATTTGAACTGCAGTTGCCTCATAGTTTGCTATTTATTTTTTACAAAAATCATTTCTAGGTACATAAGTATCTATTTAATCATAGAAACACCAAAAAAATCCAAGATTCAACAACTAGCTAGGAACGGTCATTCCCGCCGTTTTGACCGCATTTTGAAACGGGCATAAAAAATTCAAAAAAAATCAAAAAATTGGGAAACCTTCACATTGTGTCATTATATGTGGCCAAGTTCCCAGGAAAAATAACAAACTTGTAATACGGCAATTATTTTAAAAAAGAGCTATCATCTCTCAAGATTCATGGCCTTCAAGGCAAATGATCAAACTTATAGCCACATTCGTGGCATAGTTTGTTCAAATGATCTCATATTGTGCACGAGGGTGCATATTGGAATGGCAAACAATGTTGCCAAAGGAAGTTTTCATTTTCTTTGGACGAAAAAACCATTTTTCATTTTTCGAGTGCCCGAAAGGAGGTTTTTTTGTGAAGGAACTACCAAATAATTCTTGCAAAATTGGACCAAATCATTTTTCTAAAATACTAGGACATATTTAATGCACAATTGACCAAATGGTTGGGTGTAAAAAGTTTTGATCCACCTATCGTGAAAAAGACAAATTTCCGCCGATTCAGCTAGAAGCGGGTCAAATTTGAACTGCAGCTGCCTCATAGTTTGCTATTTATTTTTTCCAAAAATCATTTCTAGTTACATAAGTACCTATTTAATCAGAAATACATGGTTTGATGGAGAGACATCGAGGTTTCGACGGTGGCCGAGGGCCCCAACTCTAGAGCGCGTAAGCTCGCATGCCCGCCGCGTGGTCACCGCGTGACCGTGGCGTTGCCATGTGTTCTGGACGGCCTAGGCATGTCTAGTGGTTTGGGAACTCCCTAGGTAGGTGCTAGGAAGAAAATCACAACATAAGATTCTCACGAGGAGACCGATCGATGCTTAAACATGAATAAGCAGCCAAGTGTTTGATTAGCGGTATGGGAAATGTACATGGCTAATGACCGTGAGTTTTGGCTGAGGATGATCAGTTACTAAGAAGACCGTCTTCACAAATTTTCAGCTCAAAAGGAGGAGCCTAGGTGGTACTTGCTTTGCAAACCACCACACTGGACATAAATACGAATGTTGAAGCTCGGCTCAAAATAATGAATGGATTGAGCCGGCATTTGGTGGAGGATGGTTATTTGGGCACAGGAAAGCACTGTAGAAAATGGATACTATTTGGACATGCCAAAGTGGTACTTCCTTCACAAACTGTTGTTCTCAACAGAATAGGAAAATGAATATTTTTGAATTATTTTTGAACTAGGAAAGGAAGGTTTTTACATATTTGACGAAGATATGACCCAAAGAATTTATGAGATTTGTTTGGGAATTTTGGGAATTGCAGAAATATAGGTTGCTTCACAACCTAGGGCAAAAACTGCCACATGGACATGACACATAGGCAAAACTGATGAGATGGCGCCTAGTCATCGCAACCCACCACAATTTACAAGGCTATGACCATCTATATTGGTCGTTAACAACTAGAAATAAGGCAGCGGACTAGCGCTGTTTGCTTTATGACCATTTCGTGTAAGGAAATTACGACCTTTCTGACCAAAATGGTCGCAATGGTTTAGGGTTTGGAGCCCCCCGAACAGCTTTTGACCAATTGGTCTGAAATGGTCATAGATCTATGACCAATTCTTCCAGGGTCACTGACAGAAGGTCACAAGTTGACATATTTCTTGTAGTGTGTTTATTGACCCGGTCTGGTTTCGACTACAAGTCACCGGTATTATATATGGATAAACCGGTGTTTATTACAACCCGTTACGATTTTATTATAAACCGGCAAAATATGGGAGGAGTTATCAGTACTCAAGATTTGGGTTATCACCCTTACTCCAAAAAGTTGGTAAACCAACGATGTGATTCAATGTCACAGGTATGATATATTTCATATTTGATTATTCTTAAGTGCAGCCTTGGTTATATACCCGGGTTATATGTTGGGCAATATGACCCGTCCGGCGGTAAACCGCCAGGACACTTTAAACTTGTTGTGTGCAAAAGCAGGTTGAATAAGGCATAATCATAAATCACTGGTGTTTATTAACCCGGCCTGGCTTTTTGACTATAAGTCGCCAGTATATATTTGGATTGCACCATTGGAATCATGCGCTCGTCAATCATTGGATTATTTTATTCAAATCTTCAAATAGCCAACATGGCTGGATTTTATTATGGTTATCAATAACCAGTATTATGATCAAGGTTTTCAAAGTCGCTTTAGCGCAATGGCTATCATATTATCAATGGATATGATTTATTCTACAATTGAAGGAATAGTCCTGAGTCGCTGCAAGCTTACAACCCGGCACTTGGGGGCTACATTATTCAACTTAAGATTACATCAAATACACAAGTCTCATGTCGCTGCAAGCATGCACCATGACACTTGGGGGCTAATGCAAAGTCATTTTTTGCTCATCTTATTGAAGACCCGACTCATCACATTATAATGAGCCGGCCCTTGGGGGCTACCAATTGCTCCTGTCAACAATTCAAGTCCCTGCTCATTATTGCATAAATGACCTGGCCCTTGGGGGCTACACTGGTTGAAGTTTTTATGAGCATAAGGCAGTTTCAAGTCCCAGGTTGTTGCAGGCATGACAACCCGGCACTTGGGGGCTACATATATGGAGTATTCAGTTTTTTGCTAGTGACTGAGATGAACAACATGGATTTCTTCAAAGTGGCAGTAATTATATGGAAACAAGTCTCAAATCATCACTTTGTTCTGTTCAAGACTTGGGGGCTACAGGTAATCTACTACCACTATAAAATGAAGAGAGGGGCAGATCCAAACAATCAGGCCCATCCATCATCAAGATCTAATGACCCTTAATCCTTCGGTGTTTAACGCTGCCAACCACACACGCATTAAGCCACTGACAATCCATCGATCGCTAACCCTGCCCTGTCGTTCGGAAAAAAACCGCACACCCGCACGATTCCCCCGCACGACCTCTCGCCCACGTAGCCTCCCACACACCCGCACACCAGTATCGATCGCTAATCCATCGATCCTCCTCACTCGCCATTCGTCTCGCACCCTCCCGTCCGTCGTCGCGCCCTTCGCCGCGGGAGCTGCCGCCGGAGCCGCCCGTCGCGCCCTCCTCTGTGGGTCACCGCGGGAGCCGCCGCTGGCGCTGCCCGTCGCACCCTTCGACGCCCGAGTTGTCACCGGAGCTGCACGTTGCACCTTCTGCCGCAGGTCGCCGCTGGAGCCGCCGCACCTTAGCCGCGGGAGACCCCTTCCCCGCGGGGGAGCCGCCGCATGAGCCTCCCGAGCCGCTCAGCTTGGAGTCCTCAACCGCCGCCGCGCACGCAAGTGAGAGCAGCGCGACCCTAGAGGTTCCTATTGGGTTGGGTACCGTACTGATGGTTGATGCGTCCGGCGGGTTTGGGATTGGGCTACAGGTGCCGCGACGGAGGGGGAGTACGATGAGGTTCTAGGCAGCTCTCCTCTCTCACGCAGAAAAGGTGCGGACACACACCGGCAACCTAGGCAACCAGTGGGACCTCATGGACTGCTACCTCCAGGTTCGTCCCCTCCTCCTCATGCTCCGCCTGAATCGCGATGGGGAATGTGTTGTCTGATGCGGGTGGATTTGGTTAGATTCTCGAGCTGGAGGAGGCCATCGCGTGGATGATGGTCATCCATGTCACCGGGACCAAAGGGAAGGTGAATCACGAGATAACATGTAATAACTCTCTCCAATTACAATACCAGATGTTGTGACGCTTTCATTTCTACTATACTGTTTGTCAGTAATGGGGCATTCTAATTTGGTTCTGACATCTAAGCAACTATTGTGCAACAATGAAGTTTTACCAAATCAATAGTTTAGTGCTATTTGGCACTGACATGCAGTGTAACCAGTTACAGAGTTCCCCAATCTCTTCTTAGACTGATTTGCCACTGTGCAGTTGGTGCCAAGGATTCGGAAAGTTGAACTAATACCAAGAACCATGTCGCCGGATGATTCCGGAAGAGATGGTCCTGATAGTCGAGGTATTCGAGACTTCCATGTTAACTGTGCTTGGTTATTACATAACCTCCACCATATGCAATTGATTATTACATAACCATCACCATGTTGTTAACTATGCTTGGTTCAAACATTTAGATTTCAGTTAAGTATTTTCTCTCTGGAAAGCATGCAAAATAAATATATCAATTTTGTTATCTGGACCTTTAATGGGCTTCCTTTATATCCATGCATTTTCTCTTCCATTCAGTTGTAATTATTTTACCATTTTCTTCTTGAAACAGATAAACGGTGCATTGGGTGAACTTGTTACTACAGGATTTCCACATTCATTCTATCACATTACTCATTTGCTTCGTAAGTTCCTACCATATGGTTTATGTTGATTTATTCTACTCATAATCATAATTCACTCGCCGCTGTCGCCGCCACTTTGAGGCCTTAGCCACCAAGCGGCATCCTTTGTCGTGAGGCTTAATTTAGGACATGCTTCTCTGAATTTCTATGAGATTAATTCAGTATATGTTTCTCTGAATGTTATCCTGCCAATCGGTAGTTGTTTGATGATAAGCTTGTCGATTTCCAGTTACATTATATTAGTCAAGTTTGAAGGTTCTGAAGTATGAACTTTGAACTACTATGTGTGTCCACTACATAAAGAAGAAATGGTACTCTATTTTATTTTTTAAATAAATGACAATTATATTTCCAAATGTTTACATCATTGCTGTAGGGCTGAACGGCTCTGAACCCCATATTTCAGGGTCACTATGGTTGGTGATAAACGATTTTACGAGCATCAAAGTTTGTCCTAGAATATATCTATATGGTATCCAGCTTAGCAAATTTTCATATTTTTGATAAAATGGAATTCCTTTTACTCGCAAAAAAAGGAATTGACCTTTAATTAGTGTTTAGAGAATTCACTAAAAGTTGTTATAGGATTTATAATCGACTTAAATGAGATTTTCCATTTTATGCTCTTCAATTCATATTTCATATATATGGAGCCTCTCGCCACGGGAGCCGCTGGAGCCGGAGCCGCCCGCCCCGCAACACCGCCACGGGGTTGAGATCGTATGGTGATGTACTGGTGACCCTGGAGACATACAAGATCGATGAGGTAACATGTCGTTCAAGTTTCACTACGACAATTTGATTGATCTAGGCTATGACTGTGTTCAAAGGTCGTGAATCTGGTAATGTCGTATGCATGCATGTGCGTTAACTATTTTTGTTGGGTATCTTCAGAGATGCTCAGAACATCCATACATATGTATGATGACTATGCCGCAGAGGACGATGAGCATGAGGAGAAGCTGAAGAAGGAAACGTTTGTGTTGTTCTTCTTAGCTACTTGCATGAGCTCTCACCTTTTTGATTCATAGAATGATGAACTGACCACGATGATCTCACGTTGCTTTGATTTGTAGATTGCCGACTTCCCCACATATTATGGTTCGTAGGTTGCTGAATCACCCTTGTTGTTGCTTGCGCCTTAATTCGGTAATCCATCTACTAGCCTTTTGTTGAACAACACAAGTGAAATGTATGCAAGTACACAATTTATTTTAGGTTCGAAAGGCACTTAAGAGTTAAGACACTAGCTATAAACCTACCAACAAGGGGAATGTCTCTGTGTCTGTGTGCAGTGTCCTTCTAATCGGTGGGGGTTATAAAGTGTGGCTGTGGGCACTTAATTAAGCATAATCCTGTTGTGGTAGAGGAGGAACCGGGTTTACCTCCAATGAAGAGAAGCATTGTTAGCTAATTTTGCCTCTTTATCAAGTGGGTTATTGTATTGGGAGCTGCCAGTGCTTATTGTGGTGTCATATACCAAAATTTCTTTTTAGTTCATCAGTTCAGTCCAATCTTGCAGAACAAAAACAAATAAAGTGCATAGAAATATTGCATTTGATAGAATTTATATGATGTTTCAAGGAACCGCGTGCTGCACTCTATGTTGTCATGTTGAATGGAAGCAACAACGGCACCGAGGAAACATGAGTTTATCGTTCAAAAGAGGTCTCTGAAATTTTAGAGGGTTGTGGTATATGAATCATTGCTGGATGAGGAAAGGAGTGGGGGAGGATCTGCAGGTGTGTATTGTAGAACTTTACCGATGTAGGCATTGATTTCATTTGCAAGATTCTGTATTGTTCTTTACCCATCTGCTCCTGGAATTGTGTACTAATTATGATTTTTTGAAGTTTTATGCAGCATTGTACGATGGATTTATATGGCTGCCTGACTAGGTAAAAGAGCTATATATTTTAGCATTTCTAATTCAGATAATCTATTTCTTATGGACCTATGAAACCTTAATGTTAATTCACAAAGCTCGGTCTTGCAAGAAAAACAAAGGCAGCATAGCTGTGAGAAGATAATATATATCTTGTTTACTTTGTTGTAATTTGTGTGCTAACTTGGTCAGAGTTTTCCTATTTTGTAGTTTATGAAAAAAAATGTCATGTTGTAGAAGATTTGCAAAATGTTCATCAAATTTTGGTTTATATTTCTGCCTAATATAAGAGCTCTATTTTCCCTGTTCATCCATCACTGCCCTTTTGATTACAGTTCTTTCCTACAGATACAGCTGAAACTTACAATTTGAACCCTTGGCCGATGCAAGAGATTAAGGATTAAACTCATGGCGTCTAAAAAATTAGCTTGGGCTGTAAAAGGATCTAAAAAACGGACTCTGAATGTCCTGTCAAAAGTGACTGACTCTGATAAACATTGATAATGGCATTTTGATCTAAAAAGTGGGCATCCGATTTCCTAATTAACTAACTCTGAACGCCCCATAAAAAATAACTCCAAACGTCCAACTTATATTATGTTTGTGCTTAATACTAGGATGCTGGTGCCTGCATACGAGCTGATGTTCGGGAAGCCATCCCTCCATAGACTCTTTGAGGGCTACTTCAATCATGCCGGGAGGGTGAACGCAAGGGGTCATTTTGAAGATGCTGCAAGATCCTCAAGTTAATTTGATCACAACTATAGGAGACGCCCTGTGGGTGTCGTTTCTTCACACATAAAATATATTTTTTGGGCACTGACAACCATGTGCTCACATTCTTACATATTTATTATTTTTACAGGAAAATGTGACACCAACAACTAATGATGAACACATTCGTTCACTTATTTACATTGGCATTTTTTGTCACCGGGACAATTTTATTGCCATGCATGATTTTGTTTATGATACTGTTCAGGCATTTCCGAGCTTCTGTAAAGATGAGTGCTACAAACCCTTGCTTGTTCTCTCGGACTAGGCCTACCGCAAGCTTACCTCGACTGATTTCGGTGGCCCAAAGTGGCACTAGCTCAGAGACGACATCAACAAGCTCCTGGAGACTTGGTTGGTGGTGAGGCGCCTAGGTGATCTTGTGGATGGCTTTGAAATTCAATGGCATAGAAGGTGCAGAGGGAGAGGCGTGAGCATTGGCGCTGTGCCTCCAGCATCTCTCTCACACATGAGCATTTGTGGCTAACAGATGGCATGCGAGAGGAGAAGCGGGCGTTTGTCTGTTTTGGGAATTACAAGGATGGCACAATATCTAGGGTATTGTTGGATGTTAGTTTATTTCTATGAGTTTGATCAAAGTTTGACTTTTTTGAGCTGAAGTTTGACTTTCATAAACCTAATATAACATAGCAATACAAAGAAATAAACTCAACGGTATTCGTCAAAGAGGCGAGCACCTGGAGCTTTCTTGGTTGGGACTGACCCTCCCCCGTGCTATAGTGACAGGGGAGGCGAAAAGGAGGTTCCCCTCGATCCCTCGCTCCGCCGACGGCTGGATCGACGGTTCCCTCCCTCTCTGGCCGCTACTTCAGCGACAGGGGAGTGGGGGGACCTCAGATCTGTGCTTGAAGCGTGTAGATAGTAGGGTAGTTGTCTCCGGCGGCGTTGGCTGTTTTTTATGTATGTCATGTTATACTACCATCAACAACATAAGTATACGTGAGTATGAGACATGCACACAAGGTATATTTGATTGGGAGTGGATGAATCTTTGAAAAGAGCATTAGCGGAGACGTCCGTTGCACGTGCAAGCTTACTAGTATGGATATAAGGGAGAAATATCTTCCGATTTTCAATATGACCCGGCATCACCAATCATTATAACCCGGTGTCTACAACAATCATGAACCGGCATTGGCAACAATCATGAAACGGCATTGGCAAACAATCATGAACCGGCGTTGGAAACAATCATGACCCGAAATTATCAGTTTTTATAACCCTGCGATTTTGGAAATCATAGATCGGCAAGTTCTACATTTTCAAACCGGCTGAATATCAGTTGAATATTTGAAGACCAATATTTTTGTGAGCTCAGAGCATTGAAGGCCGATTCAAATGGATTCTTTATTTAGAAAATATCTTCTACAAGCAAATTGATTATGAAGCTGGTCTATTGACTCTGATTTTTTAGAAGGAAGAAATGACAAGAATTTAAGGATTATCAAGTGCCGGTTTATAAGAATCTTTAACCCGGAGCACAAGCCGCCAAGTTTGTTCTTGTGTTTATGTTGCAGATCAGTTTAACATGGATAAATCCAAATTAAACCGGGGGCTAATGTCGGGGATATACTCCGTGGTGTAACCCGGCCGGAATTATAACCCGGCCAGACAGGACGACTCACTAAGTGACCCACCCGAGCCTGGAGTCTCATGGGTGACCCGGCGTGTGGGTCAGAGGAACGACAAAACCCGGTGGCCCAGAAGGCCTGTTCATGTTATGGTGGGCCGGTTTATGAGGAAAGCACAAGGAATATTCTCCTACAAAGGAAGCAAGACTAGGACTTCACTTGTAATAGAGTAATCCTAATCCAACTAGGACTAGTCATGTAAACCGCCCCTCCAACATATCTAAGGAGGGGCAGGGCTCCCCAAAGAGGGAGGAGGACAAGAAACAATATCTAGGGCTAGACACAAAGGGAGAGCCGGCTTACTGCGACGACTCTCTCATGATCATAATGAGACCTAGCCACAAACAACATGTAGGGTTATTACCGGATGATGTTTCCCGAGGCCCGAAGCTGTCTAAACCCTTGTCTTGTGTCGCGTCTCTCGATTCCGATCAACCCCTCTCAAGCTACTACATAGATGCACTGGCCTTACGACTAAGTCCTTTTCACGAGGACATCTGCCGTGACGATTCCACGACACATCCCCTCACATGATCGCCCACCGTCGGCCCGATCTAGGGGACAACACGCATCCAGTGATCGACGTTCCCGCCCGTCTGTCCGGTACGTGAGGCATATGCCACGTCAGTGTTGTGCACTGGTTACTCAAACACCAGACCACCCTTTTTTACGTATTGCTAGGCCACACGGATGTTGGGGCGGCTGCTGGAACCCCCCTCGTGCGGCTTCCTGGACGAGAGGTCATCCGGTGCCCCGACGATCGATGGCGTTGACCGGCACTGAGGGGGTAGTGGTAAGTGATATTTTAGTTATTAAATCACATGAAATATTATACACAAAAGGAGAGAGCCAAAAAACAAACATTAAAAAAAGAAAGTTGACATAGTATTTAACGAGAGCCAAGTATCGACCCTCGGTAATACTTAGCTTTACCGAGCGTTGCTCTCGGTATAGTTTGCTTTGCCGAGTGCTACTCTCGGTAAAGGTCGTAAACTAGGTAAAGGATACTTCTCCTTCCATAGCCGGTAAATGTTTGTTATTCTGTTTGTTGTTATTTTCATCATTTTTACATGCCTGACTAATCACCTTCTATTATTGTTACATTCGACCGAGAGGGGGTGTTCCGGCCGAGCGGCCACGAGGTGGCCTCGGACGGTCTACGGCGCTGACCGACACTGAGAGGGGGTAGGTGTCTGCCACGTCAAGGATGTGCATAGAGTATTCATACACCACACCACCCTTTCGTACAAATGCCTGGGCCACACGCATGTAGGTCCAGTTGCCGGACCCCCCTCGGGCGGCTTCCCGACTGTGTGCCCTTCCGGTGACCCCGGCGGTTTATCGCATTGACTGGCATCGAGTGAATACCCACTTATCCATGTGACGACTCTCGGTAATAGCTGCATCTACCGATAACCCTCTCGGCACAGGTCCTAACCCTTGCTCTAGGGGTCGTCTCTACGTTTGTAGCCGTGCTCGGTAATAAAATTTCTCCATGTTGCAAGTATCTCTTTCTATCTGGCCTAATTGATTTACTTGCCTTGGTCACTGTGGCATAAATAATATACCTTACATAAAGGAATGGAGAGAATAGTGCTTAATTAACTAGAAGTTGAGATTCGGAAAAAATCTAACCCAAAACATAAGTCATCAAAAGTCATGGTATTTTGACACTTTATTCATTAAAAGATATTAAATATTAGACACAAAAATAGAGGCCAAAAACCACACCTAAATAAAAAGGAAAATAGAAGTCATGAAAAGTCTTTACCGAGCGTCGATATTCGGCTCTTGGTAAAGTCTAAAGAAACTGACGGCACCGTCAGGTGCGAACGAGCATGCCACGTTGCTAGTCTTTGCCGTGTGTAGCTCTCGGCGTATGTAGTGTTTGCCGGGTGTAGCCGCTTCGTCGGGAGCCTCTCACGGCAACATGGGCTAGTTGGTCTGAACCCATTGTTGCCGAGTGCAGCTCTCGGCATACGTAAGGTTGCCGAGTGCCCGAGATTTGGCTCTCGGCAAATACTTGCACCCGGCATACAAGCAAATTCCAATAGTGGCCTATCCTATTATGACACCGCCATCCAAACCGGTTGAATATAGCCCATGCTACCATCTCGTACTAGTTGCACCCAGTAACCAAAGGCTTCTGGGGTCCGTAGGAGTGAATAAGGACCACGTATGGATCCATGTCGTAGCTCAGAAGATGACCTGCAAGAAAGTTAAAATATATTGTCTGTTAAAGATCATATCATTCCTGCAGTTCCATATAGCTAGCCCAAACAAGCGCAAATATTCCAATCCAAGTACGAGACGCAGTAATATGATCTACTCCAGCTAGTCACGTCTCAAATAACGCTTCAATGCTAACTGGAGGAATAATGTTAAAGGCTATATGAATAGTTCGTCAAAGTAATTTCGCGAGAGGTCAATCTATGAATAGGTATTGTACTCTTTCGTTATGATCACAAAAACAACATCGTGCACTTCCTACCCAACATTGCTTTAGTAAATTAGCTTTGGTGAGGATCACTTGCTTGTGGACAAACCACATGAAACTTTCGATACGCAAGGGAGCCTTAATTTTCCAAATATGTATTGATCTTGGGATTGAGCCAGAATTAATTAGATCCATATACATATATTTGACCATAATCACTCCACTTCTGGTTAATTTCTAGTGAAAGGAATCAGGTTGGTCGGATAGTTGAATCTCCATCAACCTCCGTACCAAGTGTAACCAGGAGTTCCAACGCTCCCCAATTAAAGATCTCCTAAAATGTATATTTAAGGGTACCTCCCTAGAACATGGTTATATGATAAAAGTATGTGGTCCAAAATGCAATTTTTGGCTATATGATAATGGCGTACAAGTATATGCACATAGAAATTAGTTAATTAGAGTTATGTTTCAGAGGTAGTCTGGGTTGCCAAAGCGTCATTCTCTGTTACTCAAGACGGACGAGATATAGCGTGATGCATAACTTGGTCTACTGACGGGATGACAGGCAACAAAGTAGCAGTCCATTTTTATCTTTAGCTTTACTATTTCCCTGTGTATATTTAAACACAGCAAGCAAAGAATATAATGATGGATGCGGTGTGTGGGAAGCAAGGAATTCACAGCTTTTATTTAGAGAGACAAAGCACAAAGAAAAAGCGCTCAAAGCAGACGCAAGGAATGCCACCACATATGTGTATGCATGCCCCGTTTCCTTGGATCCGGCTTGCCTGCTTCCTTCCCATGCTCCCATCCGTGCTGCCACTTCATCCTACGGCTGTCTTTTTTCCTTTTCTTTTTCTATCTAATCATCCCCCCTGATTTTAAGGGGGTGGGACCGGGCCTTATTTTGTTCCAATCAAAACAAGCCACGTATGCGGGAGTACGGATGGGCACACGCCGGGGGGCAGGCAAGTCTCGTCCCGTTTCCTATACTTGCTAGCTAGCGAAGCTACATCCATATTCCTTCTACGCAAGGCACATGTCTCCATGCAACTTCCAGTTTCCTTGTCCACCTCATCGATTTATCTAGGCTTCTGCCAGCGCCGGAATTAATCAAGGTACCGACCCAAATCATTTTGTACACATATCTACAGATTACTTAATTCCTTCGCCAAATCTGTACGAGTCACCAATTCTTTAACGAGAAATGATGTTAACTTGTTCAAATGTGTAGGAAAGGAAGGAATTTGCTGCCGCACATCGTTTGACATGAAGCTGCTGGCCTTGTTGCTAAGTGCGAACTAGATCCTAGCCAAAATAGTAGATTGGTTTGATTCATCATGCCTCCAGAGGTAATGTAACACTCACCTTTATCTTCAGTGATTAATGCTGCAGAGTTGTGTCCTACTTTCTTAATTTCTTTAGTTAGTGAGCTGTGAGCTCCAATCGGATCTTCAGTAGTGGTATGCCCAACAATTAAAGGCCATCATGGCGAGAACTTTTTCTCCTATTTATTTACACTTGCTTCTGCTAGCATTTGAAGTTTGAAAAATCTATAGCATATTCGGTGTGGTCTTTGGCACTTAATTTTTTACAACTTGATCAGTGATTATGCAGTTATCACTCACTTGCATGATTTTATATGCACCACTTGATCCTTGCTTTTATTTGTGTTCATAAGTTATGTCTTAATTGATTTATGGGTTTTTTTAGTTATGATGCGCATTGTAGTTTGAAATGAAAGACTTGCAGAAATAAAGCTAAAAATGGCGAGCCTCATTTGGTGTTATTCTTGTTGAACACTGCAGAAGATTAAGATCCAGGCAAAACACATCGATGCCGCAGCAGGAGAGATAGTTGATGTTTTGGAGGATACACGCAAAGGAAACGTTATCTACTTCAAGGGCTGGAGAGGATTGGGAGCATCCACAGTTCTCAATCTGGTAGCCCAACGCCTGAAATCATCAACAAGATCGAGCAAGTTTGATAAGGTTATCCATGTGGACTGCTCCGTGTGGAAAAACATGAGGTCTCTGCAAAGGGCAGTAGCGGAGGAGCTAGAGCTACCGCAGTCCGTGATGGCCATCTTCGATCAGTATGACGAGGACGACGACTTCAATGGGAAAGATGAAGGCTCCAGAGAGGTGATTGCAGATATCAGGATGGAAATATTCAGAAAACTCTATAACAGTAGATTTCTGGTGGTTTTCCACAACGGAAGCAGCAGATACATCGATTTGTATGAGTGTGGTGTCCCAGTAATATCACTTTTGGGTAACAAGGTCTTGTGGACCTGACACGGGAGGTTTCGGATGATTCTCAGATTAGAAGATGGGGAAAAGGTAAAGATGAAGAGTCAGACAAATGTTCGCTTATCTGCTTCTCCTGAATCTAAAGTTGAAGTAAGAGATATACTGCATGAAGTGGCTTTGGATATTGGCAAGTGCACTGGGATTGTTCAGGCCGACGATATGAGCCACAAGATAGTCATGGAGTGCCTCATATACAGGGACCTGCTTTCTATGGACTTGAAGACACATGCACCAAACTATTGGATCTGCGATGGTATTATACAGGGCCAAGACAATTCATCAGCATGGGACATTGGCAATTCTCTTCAGAAAAACATGAGCTTGGATTGTAAAGCCGACTATAATAAGGCCGTAGCTCCGGTGCTACAGGTGTCAGATGATTTACTTGTTAACCGCTGGAATTTCACCACCCACAAACAACTCCATATAAAGGATAACAGTCATGTGCTGCCTACTCAGGTGACATCAGTCTTCCTTTCTGCAGATGAACCACCAAGAAATACAACATCAATATTGCCAGTTGGCATGTTCCAACATTCACAAAGTAGCAAGCTGCGTGTGTTACATCTGTCTCATTGCACCTTCAGTTTTGCATCTCCTCCCTTCGTCCATTGTGCCCAACTAAGATTGCTCCATCTGGACCATTGCACAAATATCATAGATGATGACGAGCATCCAAGTCAGAATGAAGACATGTCATGTTTCCAGAAGCTATGGGTGATGGATCTGAGGTATACAGAATGGTACTGGCTACTGTCGGAAAAGATGAAGAGGTTGATGGTTGACCTCAGGGAGCTGAATGTGGAAGGAGTCAAGCATGGGAGCATACGTGATTTGTGTGGAGGTAGACCAAGCCTTGTAGTACTTCGAGTAACAGTAGCTGATCCGGTCCCTATGGAGAACGAAGACACAAATAATCAAGCACATTTCCCCAATATGTACAGTACAAACAGCCTTACGACATCTAGCATCATCAACGATGTCCTGCCTCCATTGCTTGAGTCATTTAGCTTCATCAACAAAGATGCAACTGCAGCCAAGATATCTAGCATCTCCTTCCGGGGTTGTTCTCAGTTAAATAGTATAATTCTCAGAGGAAATTTGGGGAGATTGGAGGAGCTGGACCTCTCAGGCACAGCAGTGAAAACAATTGACCTCAGAGAAGTGGAAGCTCCATACCTGAACCGCCTCATGCTGCTGGGCTGCAAGAAGCTCCGTGCAATATTATGGCCAGCGAATGATAGAATGCTATGGTATTTGGAGAAGTTGCACGTCAGCACCGTCCAATCTGCATCACCTAGCCAGAATAATTGGGAAGAAAAGACCAAGGAGGCTAGTGCTGCTGCAGGATTATCATCTATCCTTGCTTTTGGGGATTCACCACAAGGCATCAGTTGAACTGGATCTTTTGAGTTTATGTGGTACGTATCTGTAGTGGATCCACGGCTCATGTGGTCGCTTCTGCCTGTTTGGAAATCTAACGATGGGAAACTTTTCTTTTACTCATTAAGAGATCGTTCATTGATGAAAAGCCTTGTATACATGGAGATTGATTCCTCGTGTCCTGCAAGTAGAGCTGCTGTTGGTGGTCATGAAGTAGCTCAAGGCATCGGGAGCCAGCAGCAGAATTCTCAATACTTATATGCAAGAGATGTCTTTCAGGAGCACCCGCAAGCTATCAGTGCAATCGAAGGTGTGATCAGTTGGATGTGGGCTTGTCCACCTATTCCTACTCCAGGTCCTCGAGCCTGGTACTTCCACATGCAAGATGAAGAGGGTATGGAGAGAGGATCGTTACAGCGACAACACAACACTGAAAGGTTTAGTACTAGTGTTGCTTTAGCCCCTGTTTTGATGTGGGATGATGCACGGTTGTTGTATGTGCATGATAGCTCGTCCATCACTTGCGTTCCGTGCCCACAAGGTGCAATGTGGAGGTGGCTTAATTGGTGCAGAGTAGAGAGGTGCCCCAAGCTATGCTCGGTCTTTGCCACTCCCCAACTAAGTAGTGACCAGCACTCCTTTTTATCTCTGTCTACATTCTGGGCATCCCAGCTCCCTATGACATGCTACATCTGGAACTGGAGTACAACATACCAACCAGCTGGAGGATCCTTCAAAGACCTAGTATTATTGCACCTGGACTATTGCCCCAGGCTCATACATGTGCTTCCCTTGTTTGACTATATGGACACCCTGCCTAGACTGGAAACGCTCGAGATCGTGTGCTGCGGTGATCTGAAGGAAGTCTTCCCTTTGGACCCTAAGCGCCAAGAGAAGCAGGAAATTATAAGATTTCCCAACCTAAGAAGGATCCACCTGTACCAGCTCTCCCACCTACAGAGCATCTGTGGGAGCAGGATGTCCGCGCCGAACCTTGAGACCGTCAGAATCCGGGGCTGTTGGGGCCTTCGACGCCTGCCGGCAGTCAGCGGCAGCACCACCAACCGGCCCAAGGTGGACTGCGAGAAGGACTGGTGGGACAACCTGGAGTGGGAAGGGCTGGGGGCAAAGCACGACCCTTCGCTCTATGAGCCGAGCCACTCGCGATACTACAAGAAGGCCCACCTGCTAAGGGTCACCGTTCTCAGGTGAGATATATTGATCAATAACTTGGTGTGTTAGCGAACTTAAACTTGCTGTTTCTATCTGTAGTTCTGTACTACTTTTTTTGTCCTGATACTATACGTGCATAGTATCATCCCATTGATGGTTTGTTCTGCTGCACCACTGTAGGTAATCAAATCCATCCATGGTCGATGATCGCTACAGGAACGTCGGCCCTATGGTGCTACGGTGCTTAATTAGCCGAAGCTTTCTCTGGAGTGTGCGTCCGTGTGTGTTGTTGCCTTACTTGATGCTGCTTGATTGGCCCGTGTGGTTGTGTGAAATCTGCATCTGCATTGCTATTGGTTTGGTGGTGCGTATTCCAGTTCAGTCTGATTTGATTTGGTTTATCTTGATCTTGTTTGTCTTGCTCATATTTTCTTGGTGAAAGCCATATAGGCTTCAAAGTAAGCATGCATCATCTGGTTGGATAGATGACGCATGCATGGTACAAGCTTTGAGAGAAATAAATAAGAGAGGGCATTCAGCCTATGCTGCATGAACACCCTGCCTGCTCATGCTGCTGCTATCCTGTTGCTCTCCATTTCTGTGTTGTGGAGTGTGATTTGTCAGCTACGGACTGATTATTGTAATGCTAAGCAATTCCTTCGACTTCTATACAAATGGTGATTTGTGTGTGTGTCATACATAAACTGCAGCTTTATGTTTTGTTCTGCGCTGATGGAATATAAGCTTGTAAAATTAACTTGGGTCAGATTTTTCTTGACTAGTTGTTTCTGGAAACCGTTCGTTTCTACTAACTAGATTTATGCTTGGATTAGAGTAGATAATAAGCCACATGCGGTTAACTGATTAATTCTAGGTCCTATTGGCTGTAGCAGATGTGGCTTAGGCAACTCTGAATTTAGCAAGACTGAAGATGTTAACAACCAGAACCAGTACATACATGGCAGGCAAATAGTAGAAGTAGAATCCTTTTGTTATCAATTTGTCACTGGAATAGCAGGAGAACTTTGCTCAACTAGCTAGCCTGCAGCACCTACAGAAGCAACCAACGGTGATTGTTTTAGTGACATTTCGACGAATTCTGTGAGTTCAGATGATATCCGCAACAG
>NW_021266409.1:0-1001 GCF_002162155.2 Triticum dicoccoides
GTGCTACCTAGTCCTTATTTCAGTGCACCCTTCGATTGATGAGTTAGGATCTTGTCAAGTCCTCACTCATTTGATCATATCGTCTTGCCCTCAAAAGCAAGATTGTTCTCGAGCTTAGTAACATACCGGTGGTTCGTGACTTTCCAAATATCTTCTTGGAGGTGTTACCGGGTTGTCACCTGACCGCTATGTTGAGTTCGTGATCAAGTTGGTTTCTTGTGAACCACCTTCTCTCCAAGAATCGGTGTTAGATATCCCTGAGCTAGTTGGTTAAGCTAAACGACAACTTGGAGGGTTGGAAGATAAAAGCTTGCCTGACTTAGTTCGTTCCAAAGGGATATTCTTGTGTAGTGTGTGTTGAAGAAAGATGATATCTTCATCGATTGGTCCTTGTGATCAGTTGCTGGACCTATTGTCTTATCAATCCTTTGATTTGAGTGTGGGCTATCGTCAAATCAAGTCGGAACCAACGATGTTTGTAATGTTGTCTTACTCGTGGTTGATCCCTCGAGCATACACCATTATATCCTTTGGGTCTGACCAATGCTATCACCGTGTACACTTAACTATGGAATTCCTTTTAAAAGGAAACCTAGATGAATTGTTGTTGAGCCCATTGACAACATCCTTGTCTTCTCCATAATTTTGCTGAACATTAAGCTAGTGTTGGAAACTTTTGAAAGCATTTGTTCATGCTAGCTCATGAAGCATATGTTTGGATGAAGGTAGTGACTTCCTTTAATTCATGTGCATCTGATGCAAGTTGCCGCCGTGGATTCGAGAAAGTCAATGTTGCTTTCTTTGGAATCATTCCAAATCAGTCATGCACACGTGCGAAGAATGCTGTGGTTTGAAGACTTGCAACCTTCAATCTATATGTATCCCTAGCACACCAAGCCACTGATTGATTTGTTCAAGGAGAAGGAGTTCCTTCATAAGAGCTAATCCGGACTTATGAAAGAACTTCGATACCCTCGTTGATGGTTCCCCCTCCTGAACTC
>NW_021266410.1:0-3089 GCF_002162155.2 Triticum dicoccoides
CTCATATAAACAGAACAACCATTATTCTTTGATTTAAATGAATAACCGTCTCGCATAGAACAAGATCTAGATATAATGTTTATGCTCAACGTTGTCACCAAATAACAATTATTCTGGTCGAAAACTAATCCCGCTGGTAGATGTAGAGGTAGCGTGCCGATGGAGATCACATCGACCTTGGAACCATTTCCGACGCGCATTGTCACCTCGTCCTTAGACAATCTTCGTCTAATCTGTAGCCCCTATTTCAAGTTGCAAATACAAGCAACATAACTAGTATCAAATACCCAGGCGCTACTACGAGCATTAGTAAGGTACACATCAATAACATGTATATCAAATATACCTTTCACTTTGCCATCCTTCTTATCCGCCAAATACTTGGGACAGTTCCGCTTCCAGTGACTAGTCCCTTTGCAGTAGAAGTACTTAGTTTCAGGCTTAGGTCCAGACTTGGGCTTCTTTCCGGGAGCAGCAACTTGCTTGCTATTCTTCTTGAAGTTCCCCTTCTTCCCTTTGCCCTTTTTCTTGAAACTAGTGGTCTTGTTCACCATCAACGCTTGATGCTCCTTCTTGATGTCTACCTCTGCAGCCTTAAGCATTGCAAAGAGCTCGCGAATTGTCTTTTCCATCACTTGCATATTATAGTTCATCATGAAGCCTTTATAGCTTGGTGGCAGTGATTGAAGTACTCTTTAAATGACACTATCATCCGAGAGATTAACTCCCAGCTAAGTCAAGTGGTTATGGTACCCAGACATTCTGAGTATGTGTTCACTGACAGAACTGTTCTCCTCCATTTTGCAGCTATAGAACTTGTTGGAGACTTCATATCTATCAACTCGGGCATTTGCTTGAAATATTAACTTCACCTCCTAGAACATCTCATATTCTCCATGACGTTCAAAATGTATTTGAAGTCCCTATTTCTAAGCCGTAAAGCATGCCACACTGAACTATTGAGTAGTCATCAGATTTAGTTTGCCAGACGTTCATAACGTCCGCAGTTGCTCCTGTAGTAGGTCCTACACCTAGCGGTGCTTCCAGGACATAATTCTTCTGTCCAGCAATGGGGATAATCCTCAAGTTACAGACCCAGTCCGTGTAGTTGCTACCATCATCTTTCAACTTAGCTTTATCTAGGAACGCATTAAAGTTAAAGGGAACGGTAGCACGGGCAATTGATCTAAAACAACATAGATGTGCAAAAAACTACCAGAACTAAGTTCATGATAAATTAAAGTTCAATTAATCATATTACTTAAGAACTCCCACTTAGATAGACATCCCTCAAGTCATCTAAATGATCACGTGATCCATATCAACTAAATCATGTACGATCATCACGTGAGATGGAGTAGTTATCAATGGTGAACATCTCTATGTTGATCATATCTACTATATGATTCACGTTCGACCTTTAGGTCTCAGTGTTCCAAGGCCATATCTGTGTATGCTAGGCTCGTCAAGTTTAACCTAAGGATTCTGCATGTGCAAAATTGTCTTACACCCATTGTATGTGAACATAGAGATTATCACACCTGATCATCACGTGGTGTCTCGGCACGTCGAATTGTCATAACGGTGCATTCTTAGGGAGAACCCTTATACCTTGAAATTTAGTAAGGGATCATCTTATAATGCTACCGCCGTACTAAGCAAAATAAGATGCATAAAAGATAAACATCACATGCAATCATAATATGTGACATGATATGGCCATCATCTTGTGCCTTTGATCTCCATCTCCAAAGCACCGTCATGATCTCCATCGTCACCAGCTTGACACCTTGATCTCCATCGTAGCGTCATTTTCGTCTCGCCAACTATTGCTTCTACAACTATTGCTACCGCATAGTGATAAAGTAAAGCAATTACATGGCGATTGCATTTCATACAATAAAGCGACAACCATAAGGCTCCTGCCAGTTGCTGATAACATTTAAAAAAAATGATCATGTCATACAATAATTATATCACATCATGTCTTGACCATATCACATCCTACAAAAACAAGTTAGACGTCCTCTACTTTGTTGGTGCAAGTTTTACGTGGCTGCTACGGGCTTCTAGCAAGAACCGTTCTTACCTACGCATCAAAACCACAATGATTTTTCGTCAATGTGATGTTTTAACGTTCAACAAGGACCGGCCGTTGTCAAACTTGATTCAACTAAAGTTGGAGAAACAGACACCCGCGAGCCACCTTTATGCAAAAGAAGTTGCATGTCTGTCGGTGGAACCGGTCTCATGAACGTGGTCATGTAAGGTTGGTCCAGGCCTCTTCATCCAACAATACCGCCGAATCAAAATAAGACGTTGGTGGTAAGGAGTATGACTATTATCACCCACAAATCTTTGTGTTCTACTCGTGCATATCATCTACGCATAGACCTGGCTCGGATGCCACTGTTGGGGAACGTAGCATGCAATTTCAAAAAAAAAAAATTCCTATGATCACACAAGATCTATCTAGGAGATGCATAGCAACGAGAGGGAGAGAGTGTGTCCACGTACCCTCGTATACCGAAAGCGGAAGAGTTAAGTTAACGCGGTTGCTGTAGTCGAACGTCTTCATGATCCAACCGATCTAGTACCGAATGTACAACACCTCCGAGTTCAGCACACGTTCAGTTCGATGACGTCCCTCGAACTATTGATCCAGCAGAGTGTGGAGGGAGAGTTTCTTTAGCACGACGGCGCGGTGATGGTGCCAGTTGATGTGATCCGCGCAGGGCTTCGCCTAAGCACTACGACGCTATGACCGGAGTAGTAAACTGTGGAGGGGGGCACCGCACACGGCTAAGAGAATAACTATTGTACTAGTGGTGCCCCCTGCACCTGTATATAAAGGAGGGGGGAGGAGGACGGCGACAAAGGGGCGCGCCAAGGGGGGGAAGAGTCCTACTAGGACACCACTCCTAGTAGGATTCAACCCCCCTATTTTTCCTTCTTTCGGAGAGGGAAAAGGGGGAAGGAAGAGGAAGAGGAGAAGGAAAGGGGTCGTGCGCCCTCCCCTAGTCTAATTCGGACTCTCCATGGGAGGGGGCGCGGCCACCCCTTGTGGGCTGCCTCCCCTCTCTCCTATG
>NW_021266411.1:0-2820 GCF_002162155.2 Triticum dicoccoides
GGCGGACAGGTGGCGAGGCACGATTGGCTGCGGGCGCGGGCGGACATGTACGGCCCGGTCCGGATGTGTCCAGCGGCGGCGGGGAGGGGTTTGGCTAGGGTTTCGGGAGGATTCATCCGCGAATTTCGGGGGGAGGGGCTAATTTATAGATTCTGGGAGCTAGGAGAGTCCAAATGGGGTGTGGTTTTTGCCCACACGATCGTGATCGAACGGCGGAGAGCATGGAGGAGGTTTGGATGGGTTTAATGGCTGTGGTGAAGAGGGGCTGGGCTGCAAAGAGAGAGGGGTATCAGGCTACACGGTTAACCGTTGGAGTATCAAACAACCTCCAAATGGCACGAAACTTGACAGACGGTCTACCGGTGCTATACCAAGTCCACTTGGCAAACCTCGGGCCATTCCGAGAACGTTTGACACCCGCTCACAACAGGAGACAAAAGGGGAACGCCGGAGGACATAGGAGTGCCGGATTGCAAAACGGACAACGGGGAAAAGCTCGGATGCATGAGACGAACACGTATGCAAAATGAGATGTACATGATGACATGGAAACATGCAACATGCAAGCAAATGACATGGCAACAACAACGAATAACTGGCGGACACCTGGCGCATCGAATCCGGGGCGTTACAACACTCCTCCACTAACAAGAGATCTCGTCCCGAGATCTTAGGACCGAGACGGAAGGGAAAAGGGATGAGGTGAAACAAGAACGCAAGAGTGAGAATGAACAAAGTCGAGACCACTCAGGTAGAAAGAGAAAAGGCAAATATGACGAGAATCAAAAGCTCATGGAAACAAGATAGACTCTGAAAGCACTCCGGTTAGAACAAGATATGAAAGGAATAAGAATGGAAGAATTTACGCAGCACTCCCGCTGAAACATGGAGGAATAGAACACGAGCTTGAGAGGATGGAATGATACTTGGTGAAGACATGGCACAAAACCCCCGGAAAGAATTGAATGAAAAGAATGGAGAAGAAATTGACAACTTGTGCCACGAATGAAATTGAAAGCATCTTTAGAAGGAAGGTTTGACTGGATTTGTTGAGAAAATCAACAACAAAAGAATAAGATTGTTGTGGTCTTATAGGTAACATCTCAAGATCATAGGGTGATAACCGGCCACAAACGGAAATGATTGGATAGCTGAGAAGAATGAAGGAATGCAAAACTCCACTTTAAAAGTTACAGAGAATTAAATGCACCTCGCGAAG
This sequence comes from Triticum dicoccoides, assembly GCF_002162155.2. NCBI lineage: Eukaryota > Viridiplantae > Streptophyta > Magnoliopsida > Poales > Poaceae > Triticum > Triticum dicoccoides. The sequence continues at coordinate 1,220 of NW_021266411.1, forward strand.
CAAGAAGAAGAATACTTGAGCTTCGCCTACAAGAATCTTGATGAACACTTGGGGAATGAATTAAATCATGACGATCCACCGTGAAGAACTCCGGTACAAAAGGATGATGAGATAGAATTCAAGGATGGAAAGAATAAGATTAAGGCCTTGTGATGTTTTAGATGGAGGTTCCGATGAAATGGCCGAGGAAATTTGAACTCCGGAAAAGAAAAGATGAAAACACTTGGAACTAGAATTTATTCATCAAGAACAAACTCCGAAGGAAGGGATTACTCACTTGGAGGAAATAAGAATAAGATTTATTGTATGCTTATCCTTGATCAAATTAAATTGATGACAAGAAATGGTTTTGCATACCACATATTCTTATTGCAAATGATTAAGGGGAATATGCCACAAAACTCGAGAAAGTCTTCATGAACCACCGGTAGAATTGGAAAGAACGAATGGATTACAATGATAATCAAGGAAAAATAATCTTGAACGAACCACCGTAAGAATTCGAAAATGACTGATGAAAGAGAAAGAATCACCAGGAAGAATTAGCAGAACAAATATGCTAGAGGGGATTTAGATACAAGAGAACGGGAAGAACTCGATCTAATTAAAGAGCACTTGAATGAAGCACTAGGATAAATAGAAAGCGATAACTGGAATGATGGCCTCCGGTGAAAAGAAATAGAAATCGACTCCTGAAATACTCCGGATGGTTGAGAAAAAGGAATTTCCGACAAAAGGAATAATTCGAGAGGGTAACACGAACTAGAACCACGAATCTTTGGGAGAACGGGCAAGATTGAGAGGAAAAACTCTTCTTTGGTCTTCAAATGACGACGAGAAACACCACCAAAATTACTGAGGTACTCCGGGAGAATGAAAAGCGAAGGGGTTGAGCCAACAATAAAAATAATTTGAAAGAGATCTTGGAGAAAGCATGTCACTGATGGGATCCATTCTTACATCACACTTGAAAAGAATAGAATAACTACAGAAGAATTAGAAGAGTCAGGTAAGATCCTGGGAAAAGACCTATGGGTTATGGCCCACTGAAAAGAAACACTGTTGAAAAGGGATGTTGAACAGATAGATGAAGCACCGGAACAATTGAAATATTTGAATGAGGTGACAACCACGAATTAATTGGAACACAGACGAATCTCCTGAGATGTCTTCCGAACTCCGAAATGATTGAAGGCAAGAGGCAAATGAGCAAGGAGAACACTTTAACCAAGTAAAAGAATATGATCAACCCGAAAAACTTGAATTGAGTGCACCGGAAAAAGAAAGGGATGAAGAATGACGAACGAGACGAGAATTCACTGGTTGAAATAATTAACGAAAGATTGAAGAGGCTCCACACGAATGAAATTGATGCTCGAAGCAGACTCAGGCTCCAGGAAGGAAAAGGGTGGGAGGGCGGGAAAACAAAGGCAACTTGGACGAGGGAACCAGTGTCACATCCCTAGCTTCTGGTGCTGCCTGGTGTGTGCATCATGTTTAAATTCTGAAATTTGAACTGAGGAATTTTGGAAGCCTCAAAAACTTAAATAAAAGAAGGGCAAAAACCCTAAAAATCTCATCCATTGTTCCAAAATGCTCTT
>NW_021266412.1:0-903 GCF_002162155.2 Triticum dicoccoides
AATTTTCAACATGTTATGACATCATTTGTTGTTTTTCGGTCATTTACCTAATTGTTTAGAGAGCTAAATGACCGTGAAATTGAAAATCACTACAAAATGAATTCTTGAAATGTTGAAACTTGGCATGGTATCATCATTTGACCCGCATACCATGTGCGAAAGAGCAGAGAGGGTCACGGCATAAACTGGACACACTTCGTGTACAAACTGGACAAACTCTTTTGGACTATCAGGGTTTCGGACGAGAACTCATCTGTTACACGGGCACTTCAATGTTTTTTAAACTTATTTGAACTCCAGACTTCTTTTGTGTTCAGTAGGCAGCATTCAAAGTGACGTCATCAATTTCCAACATGTTCTGACATCATTTGTTGTTTTTCGGTCATTTACCTAATTGTTTAGAGAGCTAAATGACAGTGAAATTGAAAATCACTACAAAATGTATTCTGAAAATGTTGAAACATGGCTTGGTATCATCATTTGACCCGCATAGCATGTGCGAAAGAGTAGAGAGGGTCACGGTAAAAACTGGACGCACTTCGTGTACAAACTGGACAAACTCCTTCGGAGTATCAGGGTTTCGGACGAGAACTCGCTTCTTACACGGGCACTTCAATGTTTTTTAAACTTATTTGAACTCCGGACTTCTTTTGTGTTCAGTATGCAGCATTCAATGTGACGTCATCAATTTCCAACATGTTCTGACATCATTTGTTGTTTTTCGGTCATTTACCTAATTGTTTAGAGAGCTAAATGACCGTGAAATTTAAAATCACTACAAAATGAATTCTGAAAATGTTGAAACATGGCATGGTATCATCATTTGACCCGCATAGCATGTGCGAAAGAGTAGAGAGGGTCACGGCAAAAACTAGACGCACTTCATGTACAAACTGGACAAAC
>NW_021266412.1:1317-1927 GCF_002162155.2 Triticum dicoccoides
GTTTTTCGGTCATTTACCTAATTGTTTAGAGAGCTAAATGACCGTGAAATTGAAAATCACTACAAAATGAATTCTGGAAATGTTGAAACTTGGCATGGTATCATCATTTGACCCGCATAGCATGTGCTAAATAGTAGAGAGGGTCACGGCATAAACTGGATGCACTTCGTGTACAAACTGGACAAACTCTTTCGGAGTATCAGGGTTTCGGACGAGAACTCATCTGTTACACGGGCACTTCAATTTTTTTAAACTTATTTGAACTCCGGACTTCTTTTGTGTTCAGTATGCAGCATTCAAAGCGACGTCAACAATTTCCAACATGTTCTGACATCATTTGTTGTTTTTCGGTCATTTACTTAATTGTTTAGAGAGCTAAATGACCGTGAAATTGAAAATCAGTACAAAATGAATTCTGAAAATGTTGAAACATGGCATGGTATCATCATTTGACCCGCATAGCATGTGCGAAAGAGTAGAGAGGGTCACGACAAAAACTGGACGCACTTCGTGTACAAACTGGACAAACTCCTTCGGAGTATCAGGGTTTCGGACGAGAACTCATCTGTTACACGGGCACTTCAATGTTTTTTAAACTTATTTGAACTCC
>NW_021266412.1:6203-8273 GCF_002162155.2 Triticum dicoccoides
GTCATCAATTTCCAACATGTTCTGATATCATTTGTTGTTTTTCGGTCATTTACCTAATTGTTTAGAGAGCTAAATGACCGTGAAATTGAAAATCACTACAAAATGAATTCAGGAAATGTTGAAACTTGGCATGGTATCATCATTTGACCCGCATAGCATGTGCTAAATAGTAGAGAGGGTCACGGCATAAACTGGATGCACTTCGTGTACAAACTGGCAAAGTCTTTCGGAGTATCAGGGTTTCAGACGAGAACTCATCTGTTACACGGGCACTTCAATTTTTTTTAAACTTATTTGAACTCCGGACTTCTTTTGTGTTTAGTATGCAGCATTCAAAGCGACGTCAACAATTTCCAACATGTTCTGACATCATTTGTTGTTTTTCGGTTATTTACCTAATTCTTTAGAGAGCTAAATGACCGTGAAATTGAAAATCAGTACAAAATGAATTCTGAAAATGTTGAAACATGGCATGGTATCATCATTTGACCCGCATAGCATGTGCGAAAGAGTAGAGAGGGTCACGGCAAAAACTGGACGCACTTCATGTACAAACTGGACAAACTCCTTCGGAGTATCAGGGTTTCGGATGAGAACTCATCTGTTACACGGGCACTTCAATGTTTTTTAAACTTATTTGAACTCCGGACTTCTTTTGTGTTCAGTATGCAGCATTCAAAGCGACGTCATCAATTTCCAACATTGTGACGCCCGGGTAATTAAGCTACAATGCTCCTCTGCTAATGATGCCACGTCACCTCAATTGTAGTTGCTAATCTCGAGTTAGTTCGAAACCGATTCAAATTCAAATTCAAAATCAGGCAAACGATAAAAGTTTTCAAATATTAAAACTAAAATGTTCGGAGTGAACCAAATATTGCATAGATAATTATGATGGGAAAACCGCACATTTATAATTAATAAAATGTCAAACTAAGTTATTTGGGGTCTAGATTTATTTTTGTGACTATGGACTAAGTTGAAATACTAAGTGTACATTTTACTAAATTAAAATGCAACTAAAATAAAGAAAGAAAGAAATAATAAAAGAAAACAGAAAATACAAAAGAAATGAAAAAAAAAAGAAAACAAACCCCCCTGGGGCCATGGCCCCAACTGGGCCAACCCACCAGGCCGCCCGACCGGCCCACCCGGCCCAACCTACAGGCCGGCCCACTCCCTCTCCTTATTCCCCCACCCGGTGAGACCCACTCCGCCACCGACACCACTCCCCCGAAAATATCTCCCCCTCCCTCTTCCCCCGATTGGATCGGGATCGAGAGGAGGAGGTCGCCCGACGCCGCCCCGCGCCCGGAGCTCGCCTCGCCGGACCTCCCTCACTGGTCTTCTTCCACGCCGTCGCCAGACCCCGCCGCCCTGCCTCGTCCCCACAGCCCCTTCCTCGACTCCTCGCTCGACTCGATCTGGACGGCGCGCCGCTCCCAGCGCCGCCACGCGCTGCTGCCCGAGGACCTCGTCGCCCGGCGCCGCTCCACCGTCGCTACCTCGCCTCCACCTCGACGGCTCCAACGAGCCTCGCCGACCCCTCTGCTCTCCAACGCTGGTGAGGGCCGTGCCCTCCTCCTCCCTCTGCCCCGTGCGCCACGGCCTCGTCCGCGCGACCAACGTCATGCCCGCCCACTCCGGCCGCTCGTCGCACTCGCACGCCCGCGCCGAAGCTCGCGCCGCCCGCCCTCAGTGGCCTCATCCGTCGCACGCTCCACGCCACTAGGCTCCCCTGCCACGGCCCCTGATCGCCGCTTCACCGCGGGCAGCGCACCGCTCCGGCCACGGCCTCGCCCCAGGCGCGCCCTCGACCCCCGGCCCTCCCTCTCTCTCCGTCTCGCGCGCACTCGCCCTGACCGGCGTGCCTCCGCCCGCGCCGGCCTCGTCTTGCCCCGGACGGCGTCGCCCTCCGCCCGGGCCGTCGCCCTGCCTTGCCTCACCTCGGCCACGCCTCACCCTGAGCTGGCCTCGCCCTTGCCGACCTGGCGACCTGCCAGGTCCGCCGCCTCCCCTGGTCGGCTTCGTGGCCACCGGCGCCAGCGCTGCTGGTCACGCCCGAGGCCA
>NW_021266413.1:0-877 GCF_002162155.2 Triticum dicoccoides
GGCGCAAGGTGGAGGGGAACGAGGGAAGCGAGCGGGGTGGGGCGACTGGGGGTCTCGCCCCCGATCCAGATTGGATCGGGAGGGGGGGAACGGCATGGGGGGGAGTGCGGGTGGTTGGGTTAGGGTTTCCTAGGGTGGGGGGATATGGGAGGCCGGTTGGGCCAGGGAGGAGTTTGGCCGGATGGCCCAGTTGGCCTGGGGCTTTCCATTTTTTTTTAAACCTTATTTTCTTTTATAGTTTCTGTTTATTTGTTTTCTTTTATTTCTCATTTTAGTAAAATACTACAGTGGCAAGAAAATAGAGGTTGCAAGCTAAGCCACAGCCACAAACCACTTAGCATCGAAGCAAAATAGTTTTGAAATTGTTTAACATTTTGAAAGCATTTAAATAATTATTATTGTTACTATTTTATTCATTTTAGAGTGTTTAAACATTTTATAAAGGTGTGCTTTCTCCACCATAATTACCTATGCAATATTTGGTTCACTCCGAACATTTTAGTTTTAATATTCGAAAACTTTTATTCTTTGGTTGATTTTGAATTTGAATTTGAATCAGTTACGAACTAACACGAGATTAGGAACAGTAATCGAGGTGACGTGGCATCATTAGCAGAGGATCACTATAGCTTAATTACCCGGGCGTCACACCTAGTGTTTTGTTCCACTCTTGCCGCCCTAGTTTCCGTCATATCGGTGTTATGTTCCCGGATTTTGCATTCCTTATGCGGTTGGGTTATAATGGGAACCCCTTGATAGTTCGTCTTGATTAAAGCTTTTCCAGCAATGCTCAACCTTGGTTTTACCATTTGCCACCTAGCCTTTTTTTCCCTTGGGTTTCCGGAGCCCGAGGGTCATCTTATTTAAACCCCCCCCC
>NW_021266413.1:3015-3695 GCF_002162155.2 Triticum dicoccoides
AAGGGGGCGGAGAGGGTTGGGGTGGAGGCGGGGAGAGGCGCGGGCGGCTGCGGCGGGGGCGGGGAGCGGCGCGGGTGGAGCGGGCGGCGGGGAGCGGCGGTGAGTGGCGGTTGGCGGATAATGCGGGTCGAGGCGGCGGGGTGCAGCTAGCGAGAGGAGGCTGCGGGTGTGGGAGAGAACGAGTGGAGGAGGGTGGCCGCGAGTGGATAAGGCACCCTATTTTTGGTGATGGAGAAGTATCCGAAAAATTCCGTCTATGCGGATTGCCCTTCGCGCGTCTACGGCTGTAGCCGGCGGCCTCTGGGGGCTAGCATGCTGCCAAATCTTGCTTAGCCGTCGGCATACATAAAACATGCCACGTGGCATATATGCCGACGGCTAAGCTGTAGGCATAGGTATATTTCTTTTTTTATGCAACAACACTATTCTTTTTCTAAAAAAGGTTGTGTTTCCACTATGTTAATTACACATTAGCCTTCCTATACCCTCCGTGAAGGGGGTGTCCGTGACGGTGCCGTCCGTGTGAGGGCCGGGGGTGCCGGAGGGCGCGGGGTCAGGGCGGCACTGAGGCCGAGTAGGAGAGGCCGGAGGGCGCGTGTTCGGGGCAGCGTGGACTGGCCTGGAGAGGTGGCAGGGCGGACGAGGGGTGGTGGTGGGGTGAGGGTATGAATAGGGTGGTG
>NW_021266413.1:4125-4787 GCF_002162155.2 Triticum dicoccoides
GGCCCCCGTCCCGCCTAACCCTATAGCGTTTGACCACAGGATCTAGCCATTTGACTTTGCACGGACGGGCTTTGACCAGCGGACCTCCCTGCCCGGTTGTGTTAGGTCAGCCCATAGGAACACTTTGGAGCAACAACCGGGCCAGACCCACAGCAAGATCCCCTCCGTGTAGACCCGACGCGTCCATTTCCCCCCTCCAGGTGCCGGCGGCGGCGCCGTCCGTGGGGGGGGCACACCTCGGACACGCGTGCCGGGCGTTTGCAACCGCCACAACACTTCCAAACTTGTGAGAGGCCGCCTACGCAAGATTTGGCAGCATGCTAGCCCCCGGAGGCCGCCGGCTACAGCCGTAGACGCGCGAAGGGCAATCCGCATAGACGGAATTTTTTGGATACTTCTCCATCACCAAAAATTATGAAAAAATACCATCATTCCTATAGCACATGTGCCCACGTCGTGCAAAAAAACTCATGATTTTATCGCGCTCCGAGTATTTAATAATATTCACGCCGCATCGTTGCCGCAGAACGTCTACTACCGTGTCATCGTCGTCCGTGAGGGGGGGCCATGCCCCGGAGACGCGTGCCGCCTCTTCGGACATGCCACCACACCACCCCGCATGTATGAGGGCATGGCGCGACGCTCCGGTGGCATTGCTACCC
>NW_021266413.1:4891-5521 GCF_002162155.2 Triticum dicoccoides
CACGAGATCTAGCCCTTTGACTTTGCACGGACGGGCTTTGACCAGCGGACCTCCCCACCCGGTTGTGTTAGGTCAGCCCATAGGAACACTTTGGAGCAATAACCGGGCCAGACCGACAGCAAGATCCCCTCCGTGTAGACCCGACGCGTCCGTTTCCCCCCTCCAGGTGCCAGCGGCGGCACCGTCTGTGAGGGGGGGCACATCCCGGACATGCGTGCCGGGCGTTTGCATCCGCCACAACACTTCCAGACTTGTGAGAGGCCGCCTACGCAAGATTTGGCGGCATGCTAGCCCCTGGAGGCCGCCGTCCACAGCCGTAGACGCGCGAAGGGCAATCCGCGTAGAGGGAATTTTTTGGATACTTCTCCATCACCAAAAATTATGAAAAAAATACCATCGTTCCTATAGCACATGTGCCCACGTCGTGCAAAAAAAAATGATGATTTTATCGTGCTCCGAGTATTTAATAATAATCACGCCACATCGTTACCGCAGAACGTCTACTACCGTGTCATCGCCGTCCGTGAGGGGGGCCACGCCCAGAAGACGCGTGCCGCCTCTTCGGACATGCCAGCACACCACCCCGCATGTATGAGGGCCCGGTGCGACGCTCTGGTGGCATTGCTACCC
>NW_021266414.1:0-1257 GCF_002162155.2 Triticum dicoccoides
AGAAAAGAACAGGTCAATTCTTTCAGTAGGATTTTTCAGAAATTAGCTAGGCTAGCTAGCACCTAGCAGTGGTGGTGTACTAAGAATTGGCACTGGTAGCTGTAGCTTAGCTTGTCATATATCAAGTACTGGGATTGTTGTATATTAACAACTGACAGTAGTAGTGTAGTTTGTAGCTTGTCATATTGAACATATAAAGGATGAGCTAGTGCGCCCAACTAGCGGCACCAGCCACGTCTCGTTTTATTCGCCATCCTCTCCGCGTCGTCCGGACTCCCCTGCTCCACGACCCTTGCTGTGATGTATATAAGTGAAAGGGAACAAAAAAGAATGGGAGAAGGGAGCTTCTTGCTTTTCTTTTTCCCTTTTGTTTCTGTTTGATAATTACCCATCCATCCTCATGCTTGAGTATTTTCTAACCTCCCCTGTTTTATTCTTTTGGTGCTACTTGGACGTTTCTAATGTCTGTTTTTTTTGTTTTCTTTCAGAATACAGAAAGAGTAAGCTACTAGCATTCCTAATGTGCAAGTAAACCTACTGGGATTATGACTGCAAAAAAAAATCATGACATGTGAGCAATTCTCAATTTAGATACTGTGAGCTTAAATAACAAGAGCTAAACTGTTGTGCCATGTTCAGAATTGGTAATAGAAAAGATAATCTAAACGCACATTCTGAAATTATCTAGACTCCTGCCTTTGGGGAATTAGGTTGCTAAGCATTACTTTGTAAATAAATGACATGCTAACTTCCTGATTTAGTTTAAAGCTATAGGCAGGGGCTTGCGGTAGGGGGGATATCATTGTGGCAGTTGAAAACCAAACACTTATTCATGAGCGTATGATCTGGACTGCGCTTTTCTGAAAGTATGTTACGATCCTGCTCTTGGGAGATTAAGCTGTTGTGGTTTTGCTTCATAAATAATTGGCATGCTAAAACATTGGTTGTTGTTTCAGTGGTGGGGACCAATAATAGAAAGAAGTTGCTTCCTTAGATGGTTGGCTAGGTCATGGGTGCAGCAAGGAAAGGGACACCTGATGACGGTTCTGGACTTGAGGTCTAACAAAAAGTATTCTTCAGTATAGTGTTTTTCTGGTTTCTTGATCAGTGTGTCAGAGGCCATGAATTCTTGAAGGACTGTCTTGCAAATGTACGAGCAAGTCCATCGCCGCCCAAATCCTGTCCCTCTCTTTTGAATCTAACGGGCCACGTATATCTGATGCATCCGGTGCATCAGTTATACGTTCTCCACCAATG
>NW_021266415.1:0-1410 GCF_002162155.2 Triticum dicoccoides
GGCCCAAGAGAAGATAGAGTCCAAGTCTCTCACGTTCTGGATTCAGATTCGGACTGCACAGACATACCTGACTCAAAACGCACACAAGTTTTTCATACGGACTCCGAATTGGGTGATTCTTTTTTTGTTGGAAACTAGATTTCGTGCACTTTCCAACCCAATTGGAATCACCTTCAAATTCGTCCGGAGCGTTGAGTTGTGGACGAAACAATCTGATGCTGCAGCAGAATCCGAGTCAAACTACAAGTCCAAAGGTGTTACATCACCTCCACTTGGGCCCATTGGCCTTGTACGACCTAGATTTAGTTTTAGGCTGCCTTGGGATGTCCTCCCACCTCCTTGGCCGCCACCCCTTGCTCCTATATAAGTAGATCCATCTAGTAGCTTTTCCTTGGGATTTGTTTAGTTAAAAGTTAGCCATTGCAACTTCGTGTACTTCGTTTGTGTCCAACAACCAGACCAAGCCCGCTTCCGGATCCCCACCATTATCAATACCTCATATATATTTGCAATATTCAGATTGCTTTATCATATTCTTGCTTGTGCTTCGATTGCTTGCAGGAATAGACCTTCGTGGTCAGGTTGACCGTGCTTCCGGCGTGGTCAATAACCTCAGGAGATTGGTTTAGCGATTGCTAAGGCGCAACGTCGTGCACGTTTGTAGTCGGATCGTGAAAGTCGTCTCCACCAAATCGATAGTTATCATCTCATCGAAAGATCGGGACCCTCGCCTCTATCATATACATATACAACATGTACACCTTGTCTCTTTTGTTAGCCACATTTCAGATTAAGCAACGCCGAGGACGGCTTTATTTTCAAGAAGGGGAGGATGATGAGGACATGACTACCTTGGATATGACCAAAAATATTGCATATATGCATATTTGTCAGGTGATTTCTAGTGCAAACTATTCAATAATCTATTTATGTTATGCAGAACAAAAATACTTCACACACTTTTGTGTTTTGTCTAATTGCAGGTGTATGGGACATTTGTACAATCCACATATGAAGATAAGGAAGAAAGAGATGTTTATTTGCTGTCCAAAAAGTTCTCTCACGTCACTTTTGGCCCAAGAGAAGATAGAGTCCAAGTCTCTCATGTTCTGGATTCAGATTCGGACTGCACAGACATACCTGACTCAAAACGCACACAAGTTTTTCATACGGACTCCGAATTGGGTGATTCTTTTTTTGTTGGAAACTAGATTTCGTGCACTTTCCAACCCAATTGGAATCACCTTCAAATTCGTCCGGAGCGTTGAGTTGTGGACGAAACAATCTGATGCTGCAGCAGAATCCGAGTCAAACTACAAGTCCAAAGGTGTTACATCACCTTCACTTGGGCCCATTGGCCTTGTACGACCTAGATTTAGTTTTAGGCTGCCTTGGGACGTCCTCCCACCT
>NW_021266416.1:0-2233 GCF_002162155.2 Triticum dicoccoides
AGTCCTGATTTTGGAGCATCCTTTTGCACGGAACCATGAGAGCGATTTGATGATGTCGCCCTGGAGCTAGGTCCGTCATCCTCATTCTTATGCTGCGAGCGTCGCCATGTGTTCAAAGTGGCACAGGAAACTGTGTTGACTTGGCGTCGCTTAATCTGTTGTTCCGCACGCACAGCTTGGTGCACAAGATCTTGTATGTTGTAGTAGACCACCATCTCAACACGATCCTGCACCTCGATATTTAGCCCGTTAAAGAAACGTGCCATGGTCGCCTCTGGATCCTCCGTTGTCCCTGTACGTATCATAAGCAATTCCATCTCCTTGTAATATTCATCCACACTCATATTACCTTGAGAGAGCCGCTGCAACTTGTTGTACATATCTCTTTTATAGTGCTCAGGAACAAAACGTCGCCTCATGAATTCTTTCATACCTCGCCAAGTCGTCGGGCGATGTCTTGAACGACAAATTTGATTCCACCAAATTAGCGCGTAACCGCTGAACTCAATTCCAGCAAGTTGAACTTTCTTCTCCTCACTATAATGATGGGCATCAAAAATTTGATCAACACGCATCTCCCACTCCAAATAGCCTTCTGGTTCGCACTTGCCGGAGAAAGAAGGGATTGAAATTTTTATGCGCCCAATTCCATCGTCCAAAGGAACACGCACAGCTTGACCAACACGGTCATGCGCTCCACCACGAGCGGAAGTTTCAGGACGAGGCTCATAGTGTCGTGGTCGTGGAGCGTACCCCACTGCCTGGTCAACGCCGTCATCAAGACCATCATCTCCAACATGAGGTGCCGCCAAACGGCGATCATGCACGCCGGCATGTCCGTCGTGAGCCGGTGGTGCATAACGCAGTGGAGCAGCCGGAGCAGTCTGTGGTGGTGCAGAATTCGTTGCCGGCATATTGATGATGTCTGCCAAACCATCGAACCGAGTGATCAGGACATCTATCCTTTTGCCGAGCGCATCATGACATTGCTTGATGTAGTTGCATGTTGATAGAGGCAAAGGTGTCCCGTCTTTCGATGAGATGATGGATATCGCTTTGGTGGAAGTCCACTTTGACGATCCGACTACGAACGTGCGAGGACGTCGCGCCTTAGCAATCGCTAAACCAACTCCGAGAGGTTATTGACCACGCCGGAGCACGATCAACCTGACCACGAGGGTCTGTTTCCTGCGAGCAAACGAAGAACAAGCAAGAAACTGAGATTGCAATCTGGATATTGCGAATATAAGATGAAAGCTTTATTGATCAAGGTGGGGTTCCGTGACGCCTTTGTCTGGTCGTTGAACACAAACGAAGTACGCGAAGTTGCAGCTATGGCGAACTTTTAATCTAAACAAAACCCAAGGTCTAAACGATGCCCTAAGGGCTGTATATATGGAGGAAGAGGGGGTGGATTTCGTGGCCCTTGGTGGAGGGGTCCGAAATCAACCCTATCTCTTGTTTCCCCACACATACGGACTCTAAAAATAGCCTATACTTATGTATTTCGAAATTACATGGGCCTGGCCCAATAATAAGGTGACGCAGCACCTAAAATAGCCTCGGGACGAAATTTATGAAGTGGCATCTTGTATATTTCGTCCAAGGCTTCATGCACACATTATGGTGGCTTCAAACTCCTGAAATCATCACTTGTAACTCCGTTCTTGTTCCCCTTGCGCATGCCATCATCTCCATGCTTGTTCTTGCTCCAATGTTCATCCTTCTCCAAGCTAGGCCCTTCATTTGTAAGCAAAACAAATGTATCCAATTTAGGCAGCATCATATTCTCATGAACATTAGAATCATTACCAAGAAACGAAAGTACATGATAATTTAGTTGGCGTGCACGAGCTCTAGTAATTGGTCCAGTATGTATAGCAGCAGGGGCTGTGGGTGTAACAATTGTATTGATGTCCTCATCATCCTCCCCTTCTTGAAATGAAGTCGTCCTCGACGGAAGTTCATCTTCCTCACCCACATAATGCTTCAAATCTGCAATGTTAAAAGTGGGACTAACCCCAAAATCTGCAGGCAACTCAAGTTTATATGCATTATCATTTATTTTCTCTAACACCTTAAAGGGACCATCAGCACGTGGCATTAGCTTTGATTTGCGCAAATCAGGAAATCTATCCTTACGCAAATGTAACCAAACAAGATCTCCAGGTGCAAACACAACATGTTTTCTACCCTTATCTCCAGCAAGTTTATATTTAGCATTCATACGCTC
>NW_021266417.1:0-1276 GCF_002162155.2 Triticum dicoccoides
TAGAGGACGTCTAACTTGTTTTTGCAGCGATTGATCATGTGATGTGATATGGCCAGAAGTTGTGATGAATGATGAATTGTGATGTATGAGATCATGTTCTTTGTAATAGGATTCACGACTTGCATGTCGATGAGTATGACAACCGGCAGGAGCCATAGGAGTTGTCATTATTTTTTGTATGACCTGCGTGTCATTGAATAACGTCATGTAAACTACTTTACTTTAATGCTAAACGTTAGTCATAGAAGTAGAAGTAGTCGTTGGCGTGACAACTTCATGAAGACACGATGATGGAGATCATGATGATGGAGATCATGGTGTCAAGCCGGTGACAAGATGATCATGGAGCCCCGAAGATGAAGATCAATGGAGCTATATGATATTGGCCATATCATGTCACAACTATATAATTGCATGTGATGTTTATTATGTTTATGCATCTTGTTTACTTAGGACGACGGTAGTAAATAAGATGATCCCTTACAAAAATTTCAAGAAGTGTTCTCCCCTAACTGTGCACCGTTGCTACAGTTCGTTGTTTCTAAGCACCACGTGATGATCGGGTGTGATGGATTCTTACGTTCACATACAACGGGTGTAAGACAGTTTTACACAGCGAAAACACTTAGGGTTAACTTGACGAGCCTAGCATGTGCAGACATGGCCTCGGAACACGGAGACCGAAAGGTCGAACACGAGTCGTATGGAAGATACGATCAACATGAAAATGTTCACCGACGATGACTAGTCCGTCTCACGTGATGATCGGACACGGGCTAGTCGACTCGGATCGTGTAACATTAGATGACTAAAGGGATGTCTAATCTAAGTGGGAGTTCATAATTTGATTAGAACTTAATTATCATGAACTTAGTCTAAAACCTTTGCAAATATGTCTTGTAGATCAAATGGCCAACGCTCATGTCAACATGAACTTCAACGCGTTCCTAGAGAAAACCAAGCTGAAAGATGATGGCAGCAACTATACGGACTGGGTCCGGAACCTGAGGATCATCCTCATAGCTGCCAGGAAACAATATGTCCTAGAAGGACCGCTAGGTGACGCTCCCGTCCCAGAGAACCAAGACATTATGAATGCTTGGCAGTCTCGTGCTGATGATTACTCCCTCGTTCAGTGCGGCATGCTTTACAGCTTAGAACCGGGGCTCCAAAAGCGTTTTGAGCATCACGGAGCATATGAGATGTTCGAAGAGCTGAAACTAGTTTTTCAAGCTCATGCCCGGGTCGAGAGATATGACGTCTCCGACAAGTTCTA
>NW_021266418.1:0-912 GCF_002162155.2 Triticum dicoccoides
GTAACACCTCATATCACTTTGCGGCCTCACGCACGGTATCCCCACGGGTGTCGCCTTACCTTTGCCCGGGACCGTTTGCGCCTTTTGGCTCACGTATATGATAGTGTCGCTAGCATCCATATGATAAGGAGCCCGGGCTGACATGACTAGTCGTAAACCCAAAGTGGCACAGACTTACAGGGACAGGCATCCATGACCCAGCTTTGAACGTGTCGGTCATCAGCAAGTGGGTCCGGGCTGTAGCACTGGGCTAGCAGGACTCCGGTAAACCGGGCTGTAGCGGGCTAACAGGACTCCGGTACTCAATGTGTGACATTTCCCCGAAGGGACAGACACAGGAACGAAGAAGGACACATGCCGGCCAGCCTAAGTGTTCCAGAGCAGTAGCAAGCTACCATGGCTCAGTGGTAACACTAGGAGACATTTCCCGGTAAGAGAGGCTACTAAAGATAAACAACTAGATAATTAGATCCCACACATACCAAGCATTTCAATCATACACACAATATGCTCGATATGTGCAAATACAACAAGGCATCACAACATGACTCTACGACACAAGTACTTTATTTAAGGCTCAGAGAGCCATACATGACATACACATAGGTACGGGTCACACGACCCAGCATTCAAGTCATACAGTCATACAAACCAGCAGCGGAAGTAACTTGTCTGAGTACAGACAACTAGTAAAATAAAAGAGGCTTGGAAAGCCTAGCTATACTACGTGGTCCTTCACAAGCTCAGGATCACCACCTGGGCCTTAGCCTACTCATTGATGTCAACGTCTACGAAGAACCCATCAGAAGGGGTTGCAGCGTCTTCTGTAAAAATGTAAATTATAGCAACATGAGTACAAAGGTACTCAGCAAGACTTACATCAGATCCTACATACATGCACATTATCAAGAA
>NW_021266419.1:0-1929 GCF_002162155.2 Triticum dicoccoides
GATTACCACAAAATTAAACCAGATGTCCGAACCATAATCAACTGAGATTAGAAGGCGACCTAATCTAACCTAATAGCAACAACAACGGCCAGAATCAAAGAGTCCGAGCACCAAAAATCAATAGCGAAGCATGGAGGCGGAGCGACAGGAAATACAGAGCAGGGCGGGTGGGTGGGTGGGGGAATGGGGGATGCGCTGCTCAACGTCGACTCAGAAATTAGAAGCCGGCCTTAATCTAACCTAATGGGAACAACAAACTACCGGATTCGAAGGCTCCAACCTAAATCAATGGCGGACCGGCGGCGGAGCAAAAAGAGGAAGGAAACAGGGGTGGGGAATGCGTTCCTCACCGTAGATTCAGACGCCGTCCGCCGCGAACCGGAACGCGCCACCACCAGCAACAGTCGTGCACGAGGGGGAAGGGAGTGAGAGGAGATTCAAATGGAAACGCCCGAAGCAGAGGAGGAAGAAGTAGTGCGGGCGAACAGGGAGAGGGGGCGAGTGCGGATCGTGCGCATTGGGCGAGATGGGCGGTTTCGAGTGGACCCACAAGTCAGCGACAGAGAGCGAACGTAACGGCTAGCGCCACCCGCGCTGCGCGCACCAGGGATGATGCGGCCCGTTGGATGCGGATCGAGCGGCTATCGAGTCGTGCGGATTTCTAGCAAACCACCAGTCGACTGGTGGTTAGATTTATCGATCATCTTATTTCCAGTTCCTTTGGAAAGGTGCCAAACGGTAAAAATTTCCAACGTAAACACCACTGCCCAACGGTCGACCAAGCTCCGTCCCATTCCGTTATAGTAGGTGGTAGCAGTACTATCATCTCCTTCCTCCTGTGACTCCATCCCCATCAATCCCCTTCCCCTCCTGCCGCTGCATCGGAGGTCCTGACGGAAGTGCCATGGCGGTCGTCGACGAGCCCATGAAAGCATGTATCCTCTTTTTTTTTACAGGTTAAAGAGGAGAGCTTTATTCATATGAAAGCATTTTTGGGGCAGTCAGCCAATAGGCTGGTCACCAAAAAGCTAGGAGTCTCCTCAAGCCAGCTATCGGTCACATTCAAAGTGCAAGCACACTTTGCACAAAGATGCGCCGGAATGTTCGCTGACCTGTTTACATGCTGAATATGAACAAAGTAAAATTATTACATAGCTCTCCTATCTCTAACAATAAAGGAGCCACAATTGAACGAGAATTGTGGCGAGTGTTCCATAGCGTCACCATCTCCAAGCAATCAGTTTTCATTACCATGTGCGAGAATCCTCGAAGAGAAGCGAAACGAACTCCATTTTGTAGTGATAAACCCTCCATAATCAAGGGATCATAGATACCCAAGTATGGTTTACACCATGCTCCCAGGAGCGCCGAAGAGGATCGAGCCACCCCTCCCGCATCGCCCCTGCCATCTGCTAAGTTTAAAGCACCGTCCGTAGTAATCTTGACAACACCCTCATCAGGTGGTCTTCAGCCGAGTCCAGGCAGAATCATCGCATGTCGTCGTGGTAGATGAAGGAGGGCGATCGCCTCCTTGGTGGCCCTGATCGTAGCCGTAGGATTCCTCCCCTCTTCGTCGTGCTTGATCCGATTCCGGGAGTGCCATATAGACCACATTATCATGGTGATCTTGGCGCGGTCATCGTCTGTAAACCGAGGATCGCATGTGATATCCCGCGCCCATGAGTCTGGATGAAGACGAGGCAATCTGAGGCCAAACCAAGCACATGCTTCTTCCCAGAAGCATTTTGCATGTGAACAATGTATGAGTGTATGCTCCAGATTTTCGTCCATAGCCAAACAAACTTTGCATCGACGAATCTCTGCTATATGTTGATAGTTGAGAGTGACTTCATCTGGGAGAATTCCACGAAGAACCCTCCACCATAACACACTAACCTTTGGAATGACATTAAATTTTCATAGGTTATT
>NW_021266420.1:0-3333 GCF_002162155.2 Triticum dicoccoides
CACGGACGGCGATGACACGGTAGTAGACGGTCTGCGGTAACGATGCGGCGTTAATATTGCTAAATATTCGGAGCACGATAAAATCAAGAGTTTTTTTGCACGACATGGGCACATGTGCTATAGGAACGATGGTATTTTTTCATAATTTTTGGTGATGGAGAAGTATCCGAAAAATTCCCTCTACGCGAATTGCCCTTCGCGCATCTACGGCTGTGGCCGGCGGCCTCCGGGGGCTAGCATGCCGCCAAATCTTGCGTAGGCGGCCTCTCACAATTCTGGAAGTGTTGTGGCGGTTGCAAATGCCCGGCACGCGTGTCTGGGGTGTGCCCCCCCTCACGGACGGCGCGGCCGCCGGCACCTGGAGGGGGGAAACGGATGCGTGGGGTCTACACGGAGGGGATCTTGCTGTGGGTCTGGCCCGGATGTTGCTCCAAAGTGTTCCTATGGGCTGACCTAACACAACCGGGTGGGTAGGTCCACTGGTCAAAGCCCGTCCGTGCAAAGTGATCAAAGGGTTAGATCCCGTGGTCAAACACTACAGGGTTAGGCGGGACGGGGGCACTGGGGGGGTAGCAATGCCACCGGAGTGTCGCACCGGGCCCTCATACATGCGCGGTGGTGTGGTGGCATGTCCGAAGAGGCGGGACGCGTCTCCTGTGCGTGGCCCCCCCTCACGGACGGTGATGACACTGTAGTAGACGTTCTGCGGTAACGATGCGGCGTCAATATTACTTAATACTTGGAGCACGATAAAATCAAGAGTTTTTTTGCACGACGTGGGCACACGTGCTATAGGAACAATGGTATTTTTTTTATAATTTTTGGTGATGGAGAAGTATCCGAAAAATTCCCTCTACGCGGATTGCCCTTCGCGCGTCTACGGCTGTGGCCGGCGGCCTCCGGGGGCTAGCATGCCGCCAAATCTTGCGTAGGCGGCCTCTCACAAGTATGGAAGTGTTGTGGCGGTTGCAAACGCCCGGCACGCGTGTCCGGGGTGTGCCCCCCCTCACGGACGGTGCAGCCACCGGCACTTGGAGGGGGGAAACGGACGCGTGGGGTCTACACGGAGGGGATCTCGCTGTGGGTCTGGCCCGGATGTTGCTCCAAAGTGTTCCTATGGGCTGACCTAACACAACCGGGTGGGGAGGTCCACTGGTCAAAGTCCGTACGTGCAAAGTCAAAGGGCTAGATCCCGTGGTCAAACGTTACAGGGTTAGGGGGGACGGGGGCACTTGGGGGTAGCAATGCCACCGGAGCGTCGCACCGGGCCCTGATACATGCGCGGTGGTGTGGTGGCATGTCCGTAGAGGCGGGACGCGTCTCCGGTGCGTGGCCCCCCCTTCATGGACGGCGATGACACGGTAGTAGATGTTCTGCGGTAATGATGCGGCGTCAATATTACTAAATACTCGGAGCACGATAAAATCAAGAGTTTTTTTGCACGACATGGGCACATGTGCTATAGGAACGATGGTATTTTTTCATAATTTTTGGTGATGGAAAAGTATCCAAAAAATTCCCTCTATGCGGATTGCCCTTCGCGCGTCTACGGCTGTGGCCGGCGGCCTCCGGGGGCTAGCATGCCGCCAAATCTTGCGTAGAAGGCCTCTCACAAGTCTGGAAGTGTTGTGGCGGTTGCAAACGCCCGGCACGCGTGTCCGGGGTGTGCCCCCCCTCACTGACGATGCTGCCGCCGACACCTGGAGGGGGGAAACGGACGCGTGGGGTCTACACGGAGGGGATCTTGCAGTGGGTCTGGCCCGAATGTTGCTCCAAAGTGTTCCTATGGGCTGACCTAACACAACCGGGTGGGGAGGTCCACTGGTCAAAGCCCGTCCGTGCAACATCAAAGGGCTAGATCCCGTGGTCAAACGCTACAGGGTTAGGCGGGATGGGGGCACTGGGGGGGGGTAGCAATGCCACCGGAGCATCGCACCGGGCCCTCATACATGCGAGGTGGTGTGGTGGCATGTCCGTAGAGGCGGGACGCGTCTCCGGTGCGTGCCCCCCCCTCACGGACGGCGATGACATGGTAGTAGACGTTCTGCGGTAACGATGCGGCGTCTATATTACTAAATACTCAGAGCGCGATAAAATCAAGAGTTTTTTTTGCACGACATGGGCACATGTGCTATAGGAACGATGGTATTTTTTCATAATTTTTGGTGATGGAGAAGTATCCGAAAAATTCCCTCTATGCGGATTGCCCTTCGCGCGTCTACGGCTGTGGTCGGCGGCCTCCGGGGGCTAGCATGCCGCCAAATCTTGCGTAGGCGGCCTCTCACAAGTCTGGAAGTGTTGTGGCGGTTGCAAACGCCCGACAAGCGTGTCCGGGGTGTGCCCCCCCTCAAGGACAGCACTGCCGCCAGCACTTGGAGGGAGGATACGGACGCGTGGGGTCTACACGGAGGGGATCTTGCTGTGGGTCTGGCCCGGATGTTGCTCCAAAGTGTTCCTATGGGCTGACCTAACACAACCGGGTGGGGAGGTCCACTGGTCAAAGCCCGTCCGTGCAAAGTCAAAGGGCTAGATCCCGTGGTCAAACGCTACAGGGTTAGGTGGGACGGGGGCACTGGGGGTAGCAATGCCAACGGAGCGTCGCACCGGGCCCTCATACATGCGCGGTGGTGTGGTGGCATGTCCGAAGAGGCGGGAAGCGTCTCCGGTGCGTGGCCCCCCCTCACGGACGGCGATGACACGGTAGTAGACGTTCTGCGGTAACGATGCGGCGTCAATATTACTTACTACTCGGAGCGAGATAAAATCAAGAGTTTTTTTGCACGACGTGGGCACACGCGCTATAGGAACGATGGTATTTTTTCATAATTTTTGGTGATGGAGAAGTATGCGAAAAATTCCCTCTACGCGGATTGCCCTTCGCGCGTCTACTGCTGTGGCCGGCGGCCTCCGGGGGCTAGCATGCCGCCAAATCTTGCGTAGGCGGCCTCTCACAAGTCTGGAAGTGTTGTGGCGGTTGCAAACACCCGGCACGCGTGTCCGGGGTGTGCCCCCCCTCATGGACGGCGCTGCCGCCGGCACCTGGAGGGGGGAAACGGACGCGTGGGGTCTACACGGAGGGGATCTTGCTGTGGGTCTGGCCCGGATGTTGCTCCAAAGTGTTCCTATGGGCTGACCTAACACAACCGGGTGGGGAGGTCCACTGGTCAAAGCCCGTCCGTGCAAAGTCAAAGGGCTAGATCCCGTGGTCAAACGCTACAGGGTTAGGCGGGACGGGGGCACTGTGGGGGTAGCAATGCCACCGGAGCGTCGCACCGGGCCCTCATACATGCGCGGTGGTGTGGTGGCATGTCCGAAGAGGCGGGACGCGTCTCC
>NW_021266421.1:0-1010 GCF_002162155.2 Triticum dicoccoides
TTTATTGCGTTGGTTGCGAGTTCTTTGTTTGTTTGTGTAGGTGCGTGGGACTTTTGAGGAGCCTCCTACTGAATTGATACCTTGGTTCTCAAAAACTGAGGGAAATACTTACGCTACTATTGCTGCATCACCCTTTCCTCTTCAAAGAAAACCAACGCAAGCTCAAGACGTAGCAAGAAGGATTTCAGGCGCCGTTGCCGGGGAGGTCTTCGCTCAAGTCAAGACATCACAAACTCATCTCCCTCGCATTTACATTATTTGCCATTTGCCTCTCGTTTTCATCTCCCCCACCTCACCTTTGTCGTTTGATTCGCCCTCTTTGTCCCAATCTTCTCCTCTCTCTCGCTTGATCTTTTCTTCTTCCTCGCCTTTGTTTGCTGTTATGCCTGAAACTGGGGAGATTATCGTCGATATGGACAATAATGATAACATGGAAAATTCTGATGCCCCGGCTGAAGAACCCCCTATCTAGCATACTAAAAAGATGGATGCACAAGGCATGGATGCTAAGCCTGTGAATTTTATATATCACGTGAGTTGTCTGTTTACAGGAGCAAGACTGGATGATGCAGCTTGTAAATGTAAAAAGTTGGAAAGCCAGGATTACCCATGCACACATATATTCTGCGTTCTGGATCATCTTGGTGTACGCACATTTCCAAAAAAAATTGTCAAGAAAAGATGGACAATGCATGCCAAGCCAGCGTTCCCTTCTTCGAGGACTGCGAATACTCATGTATGGTCTGATCACATGAATAAGTATCATCAACTACGCAACATGGCTAGTGACGCTTTATTCACAGCCGCAACTAGCGATTCACAGTCAGAACAGCTGATGGAGCTCCTCCAGAGTATATTGGTTGATGGAGAAAAAACTGATTTGGATGAAGGCCATAAATCGTTTGTTCCTTTGTCGGCATGCTTCTCTGCTGCTCGCGAATGTTGCACTGATGACATGGAAAATACAATCAAAATAATTCAAAAGGGAGACCAACTACCGAATAATTGAA
>NW_021266422.1:0-1427 GCF_002162155.2 Triticum dicoccoides
AGGATACCAGCGGTATCCAGCCTCAGTCATTACCCTGACCAACTTGGCAGTATGGCCGGGTACATCTAGGCATCGAGTCAGGCGAACCACTTGATTGAGGTCGCGAGTGGCCATCTGAAAACACAATCATAATGCAAAGGCATTAGAATTTCTAGCAAAATTTCGGCAGCATAACAGCTGTAAATGCTCAAGAAGGATTTTGAGACATTTGACAAAGGATTTCATACACACTCAACATCATCATATCAAATTCTGAGTCCATCCTAGCAACATAATATGGTAGAAGAACTGAACTAGGCTTGTATCCATCATACCTATAAGGTACTACTGATTAGTAACACGTGATCCTGATAGAGAGAATAGATCCTAATTCCTTAACCCCCGGTGGAAGAATGGACTGACTCAGATCAGAGTGTCATAAGATAAAGGAGTAAAAAGAGCCTTACGTTCCAACCCACAAACAATTCCCCTACATATCACTAAAGAATTTCTAGACTCAACATCGACCAGTTTCGCTTGGAGAACCTACAGGCAGTCCGGCTCTGATGCCAACGCTGTCAGGACCCCGACTCGATGTCACATCGATCTAGCCGGTAACACCTCATATCACTTTGCGGCCTCACGCACGGTATCCCCACGGGTGTCGCCTTACCTTTGCCCGGGACCGTTTGCGCCTTTTGGCTCACGTATATGATAGTGTCGCTAGCATCCATATGATAAGGAGCCCGGGCTGACATGACTAGTCGTAAACCCAAAGTGGCACAGACTTACAAGGACAGGCATCCATGACCCAGCTTCGAATGTGTCGGTCATCAGCAAGTGGGTCCGGGCTGTAGCACTGGGCTAGCAGGACTCCGGTAAACCGGGCTGTAGCGGGCTAACAGGACTCCGGTACTCAAAGCGTGACATTTCCCCGAAGGGACAGACACAGGAACGAAGAAGGACACATGCCGGCCAGCCTAAGTGTTCCAGAGCAGTAGCAAGCTACCATGGCTCAGCGGTAACACTAGGAGACATTTCCCGGTAAGAGAGGCTACTAAAGATAAACAACTAGATAGTCAGATCCCACACATACCAAGCATTTCAATCATACACACAATAGGCTCGATATGTGCAAATACAACGAAGCATCACAACATGACTCTACGACACAAGTACTTTATTTAAGGCTCAGGGAGCCATACATAACATACACAAAGGTACGGGTCTCACGACCCAACACTCAAGTCATACAGTCATACAAACCAGCAGCGGAAGTAACTTGTCTGAGTACAGACAACTAGTAAAATAAAAGAGGCTTGGAAAGCCTAGCTATACTACATGGTCCTTCACAAGCTCAGGGTCACCACCTGGGCCTTTAGCCTACTCGTTGATGTCAACGTCTACATAGAACCCATCAGAAGGGGTTGCAGCGTCTTCTGTAAAAA
>NW_021266423.1:0-9189 GCF_002162155.2 Triticum dicoccoides
AGCAGGCATAGCAAGGTAGGAACAACACATACATATGGCTCAATCAACTCCTACACATGCTAGTGGGTTTCATCTAGTTACTGTGGCAATGACAGGTCATGCAGAGGAAATGGGTTCAACTACCGTAGCACACAGCAGTTTGAAACGCGTTGTCTTAATGCAGTAAAAGAGAGCAGGAGCGAGAACATGGGATTGTATCGATATGATCAAATGGTTGGTTGCTTGCCTGATGGTTCGATGCACTGATACGGTTCTTCGTTAGGGTAATCACGGTACTCCTCGGAGGCAGAACCTGTCGCAAAGGACATCGATACGCAAACATCACCAAACAATGTGCAACAATATGATGCATGCATGAGACATGGCAAGATGAGTGTGTTGGGCTAATGCAACTAAAACCAGAAGGGTTTGAACAAATTTGAATCAAAGATTCAAATTTCAAACTCAAACATGGCCTCTTTAAGTGCTTTTTCTTGTTCTGCTTAAAACATCAATTTAACTTGTTTGATCATGCATGAAAATAGTACGGATGGATAGATTGGATTTTTCTGATCATTTTTCATATATAATTTGTCCAATTTGGAGTTACAGAATAAAAGTTATGAATTTTTGAAGTTTAAATAATATTCTGGAATTTCCTGATTTAAATTAAATCTAGAAATTATAATTATTGCGCCAGCATGACGTCAGCATGACGTCAGTGGTCAACTGCGGCTGTCTGGGGTCAAACCTGACGTGTGGGGTCCATACGTCAGTGACAGGGGGGTTAAACAGGGTTAGTTTAATCCTAATTAGGGATTAGTGGCGCTGGGGCCCACTGGTCAGTGTCAGGGGTTGACTAACAGTGGTTAGCACTAATCCTAATTAGCTACAGGGCTGGGCCCACCTGTCAGGGACTCAGGGGGGGGGTCCTGCCGTGGTCAAAGTGGGTCAAACCCACCGGCGACGTGACGCCGGCGAGGCCCGAGACGGCGGCGCGATGCGGGATCGCGCTACAGGGCACGGGCGAGGCCGTGCTTGGGCTCGTTGGAGAGCCCTTGCTCCCGCGCGTCGAACGGTGGCCGTGGCTGGGCCTGGGGTGGCCGGAGTCGACGGCGGCGAGCTCGGCTGCGGCCGCCGGAGTTCGGGTGCGGTCGGGATCGGTGTTGCAGGGGGTTTGGGGAGGCGTTAGTGCGTGCTGCGTGCTCCTAGTGAGGTGTGGAGCACGATAGTGTGCTCGGTTGGGTGCTACGGTGACCGTGGCCACGACGGCGACATCGCCGGCGGCGTGGAGCTCTCGGCCAAGGTGGGGCTACGGCCTAGAGGTCGGAAGAGGCCAGGGGAGAAGGGGGAAACGATCCCGGGGCTCACCGCGGAGCTGCAGGGATGGTTAGCGGGCTCGGGGACGCGCTGGAGACGACGAATTCGACGGCGACGATGGTCGGAGCCCGAAGAGGGGAACGGCGACGTGGCGGCGATGCAGGGCTTCCGGGGAGCTGTGGAGCGGTGGGGAGGAAGAGGGGGTCGTGGCGGAGCTTCTGAGCTAGTCGGGGGAGCGAGGGGTGGCCGGAGACGGCTGCTGTGGCGAACGGCGGCGACGGTGGTGTTCGGCCGTTTGAGAGAGAGAGCGAGGGAGAGGAGGGAAGAGCCGGGGGAGAGTGAGAGAGAGCAGGGGGGAGGCGTGGCGTCGTCCAGGGCATCGAGGCGAGGACGGGAGGGCAGGCAGGCAGGGAGAGAGGTGGCGTGGCGCGGTGGCGCGCGCGCGCGCCGGCCACACTCCCCTCCCTCTGTCGGGACGAAGACGACAGAGGAGGGAGGTGGGCTGGGCCGGCTGCTGGCTGGGCCGGCCAGCTGGCTGGGCTGCACAGGGAGGAGCCCAGGTAAGCTTCTCCCTTTTTTTTCTGTTTTCTAATTTCTGACATTTGTTTTGATTTAAATAATATATTAAATCATTTATTTAACTTATGCCAATTTTTGCAGGAGCTATATATATTATTCCAGAGCTCCTTTATATTTGGCATAATATTTGGACATATATTAATATATATAATTAATATATTTCCAATGCAAATATTTATGCATTAATTCCAAATGCCCAAAATAAATACCTATGAGCTCTTAAAAATATTGGTTTGATTTTTATCTCTGTCCAATATTTTCAGAGAGCAACATGAGCATTTTCTTGGACCCTTTTGGAGAAATTTTTATTTGGGTCATTTCAAAAATGATTCTGAGGGTTTCACAGATCCCCATTTCAAGTTTCTGATGAAAGAGTAAACATGATGCAACACTCTAATGCATGGCTAACTAGGATGTGACAACTCACCCCCACTCAAAAGAATCTCGTCCCGAGATTTGGGTTCCTCCGGGAAGAAGGCAGGATACTCGAGTCGAAGACGATCCTCCCTTTCCCAGGTTGCTTCATCCTCCGAATGGTGCGACCATTGAACTTTGAGAAACTTGATATTATGACGTCGGGTGGTACGTTCGGCCTGATCGAGGATACGAATGGGGTACTCTCGATATGTAAGATTATCTTGGAGATCAAGCGTTTCGTGGTCCACTTCACGGATAGGATCCGAGAAGCAACGCCTGAGTTGAGAAACGTGGAAGACATCGTGGACCCTGGAGAGGTGCGGAGGTAGTTCCAACTGGTAGGCAACTCCTCCTCGTTTGGCAAGAATGCGAAAAGGTCCAATGTAACGAGAGCCAATTTGCCTTTGATACCGAAACGATGGGTTCCCTTCAGAGGGGTGACCCGAAGATAAGCCTTCTCGTCAACCTCGAAAGTCATAGCCTTATGTTTTCGGTCATATTGACTCTTTTGACGAGATTGGGCTGTTTTCAACTTTTCACGAACGATGCGAACTTGTTCTTCTGCTTCCTGAATCATGTCCGGGCCAAAGAATTGTCTTTCCCCGGTCTCTGACCAGTTAAGGGGTGTTCGACACCGTCGTCCATAGAGAACTTCAAAAGGGGCTTTACCCAAGCTAGATTGATAGCTGTTGTTGTAAGCGAATTCGGCAAATGGAAGGCACTTCTCCCAGTCCATTCCGAATGAGATAACAGAGGCTCGACGCATGTCTTCTAGAATCTGGTTGACGCGTTCCACTTGACCACTCGACTGAGGGTGGAAGGCGGTGCTAAAGGAGAGACGAGTCCCCATAGCATTTTGGAAACTTTCCCAAAATCGAGAGGTGAAAAGACTTCCTCGATCCGAGTTAATTTCCAAAGGAACACCATGGAGAGACACTATTCGGGAGATGTACAAATCTGCCAGCTGACTAGCGGTTATACTCTCACGAACAGGTAAGAAATGGGCTACTTTGGAAAGACGATCGACCACGACGAAAATAGCATCATTCCCTCTCTTGGTCCTGGGAAAACCGGTAATGAAATCCATACCAATTTTATCCCATTTCCATTCAGGAATAGCTAAGGGTTGAAGGGTGCCAGCAGGCCGTTGGTGCTTTGCTTTTACACGACGACAGACGTCGCAATTTGCAATATACTGAGCAATTTCTCTCTTCATCCTAGTCCACCAGAACCTCTGGCGTAGGTCCTGATACATCTTAGTGCTACCGGGATGAATGGTGAGAGGAGATTCATGAGCTTCTTTAAGGATCAACTGCCGTAGATGCTGGTTCTTGGGAACCACTAGACGGTTCTCAAAGTACACAACACCATGATCATTTGTGGAGAAACAACTAGCACCTCCGCTAGCAATGTTCTCTTTGATTTTAGATATTCCCTTATCTCGCCTTTGGGCAGCGATGATTTGATCCGTAAGAGTAGGTTTTGCTACCAAGGTGGAAAGAAAACCTTGAGGTACAATGTGAAGGTTAAGCTTCCGAAATTCCTCATGGAGGAGAGGTTGACTTTGTTGTAACATCAGGTTGTTACAATAAGATTTACGACTTAGCGCATCAGCCATGACGTTGGCTTTCCCTGGGGTGTAGGTTATTCCTAAGTCGAAGTCTGTGATCAATTCAACCCAACGTCTCTGCCTGAGATTCAAATCCGGTTGGGTGAAAATGTACTTCAGACTTTGGTGATCAGTGAATATTTCGCAACGATTACCGAGGAGGTAATGTCGCCAGGTCTTAAGTGCATAGACTACGGCTGCAAGCTCTAGATCATGAGTAGGATAATTCTCCTCATGTGGGTGCAATTGCCGTGAAGCATAAGCAATTACATGTCGATCTTGCATGAGAATGCAACCTAGTCCTTGTCGCGAGGCGTCGCAGTAGATAACAAAGTCCTTGGAGAAGTCTGGCGGTACCAGCACGGGAGCAGAGGTCAGGCGTCTTTTCAGTTCCTGAAAGCTGTGCTCACATTGTGGAGTCCATTCGAACTTCTTATCTTTCTTGAGGAGTTCGGTTAGAGGTTTGGCAACTTTGGAGAAGTTCTCGACAAAGCGACGACAATAGCTCGCTAAGCCTAGAAAACTCCGAACTTGCTTGACCGATTCAGGTGGAGTCCAATTAAGAACGGCTTGAACTCGCTCAGGGTTAACAGCAATACCTTTACCAGATATTACATGACCTAGATAGGTCACTTCTGACAACCAGAATTCACATTTAGAAAATTTGGCATAAAGGCGATGCTCTCGAAGTTTCTTCAACACTAGCCTCAAATGTTCGGCATGTTCTTCCTCGTTCTTGGAGTAGATGAGTATATCATCGAGGTAAACCACGACGAATTTATCCAAATATTCCATGAAGATTGAGTTCATTAACCGAGAAAAGGTGGCTGGAGCGTTGGTTAAACCGAAGGACATGACGGTGTACTCGTATTGGCCATAACGAGTAACAAAGGCCGTTTTAGGAATGTCCCCGTTTCTGATTTTGATTTGATGGTAGCCCAACCTCAAATCCATCTTGGAGAAGACTGAGGATCCAGCGAGCTGATCATACAGGTCGTTGATCCTGGGAAGTGGATATTTGTTCTTGATTGTGACCAAATTGACAGGTCGGTAATCTACAACCATCCGGTCCGTACCATCCTTCTTCTTGACGAATAGGACGGGGCAAGCCCACGGAGATGAACTAGGTCGGATGAAACCCTTTTTCAAGGACTCATCGAGTTGTTTCTTAAGCTCGGCTAGTTCTAGGGGTGCCATCTTATAAGGTCTTCTAGCAATCGGAACGGTTCCTGGGATGAGGTCTATTACGAACTCAACATCCCTGTCAGGTGGAACACCTGGCAATTCCTCTGGGAAGACATCCGGGAAGTCACGGACTACCGGAACGTCCTCAAGGTCTGGCAAAGGGCTGGCGTTAAGAGAATATAATTGTCGCTCGGCTAACCGGGTCAAGACATTGACTATCTTGCCCGAAGGATGAGTGAGTTGGACAGTCCTAGAGAAGCAATCAATTTTGGCATGATGAGCTGACATCCAGTCCATACCCAAAATGATATTAATATCTGAAAATTTGAGAGCTATCAAAGATGCAAGGAAAACAAGTCTGTCGACTTGGATTTCATTTCCATAACTTACCCTGGAGGTCTGCCATCTAGAAGCGGGAGTAGAAATTTCCATAGTGGATGGCATGTCACAGAATGCGGTGTTATGCAAACGAGCATAGTTCTCGGATATAAATGAATGAGAGGCTCCTGTATCGAAAAGAACAGATGCCGGGTGGCAATTAACAAGGAGCGTACCGAGAACGACGTTGGGATCCTCTTGAGCTTCTTCGGCAGAGATACAGTTGACATGGCCACGTGTAGCGGTGGCCGGCTTGGCGTGGAACACTTTCCCTGTCGGCTTGCCACGGCCAACAGCTTTAGCAGATTGGTTGGGGTTGGTCTGGGGACACTCACGCATATAGTGGCCAGATTCCCCACACTTAAAGCAAGTCACGGAACTGGTACATGGAGGAGCATTGTTGGTTGGACCCCCATAGGGCTTGGCTGGAGCAGACTGTTGAACAGGGCGAGGCGCCTGGAAAGATGGCCTCGGTGTGAACCTGGGTGGCAGGGCGGTGTTGGGCACCCACACGCGGCGCTTCTGAGGTCCAGCACCGGATGAGGAACCCATGTCACGGCCATGCTTGCATGTTGCGTCATAATCAGTCTGACCAGTTTCAGCACTGATGGCCTTGTTAACAAGTTTCTGAAAAGATGTGCACTCATGCAAACGGAGGTCGCGGCGAAGCTCAGGACTAAGTCCCTTACGGAACCTTGCTTGCTTCTTGGCATCAGCAGAAACTTCCTCAGTTGCATATCGTGCGAGGTTACCAAACTCCCTGCTGTAAGCATCCACAGAGAGTCGGCCTTGGGTGAAGTTGCAAAATTCCTCACGTTTACGGTCCATGAGACCCTCCGGAATGTGATGTTCACGGAAAGCCTCACTGAATTCAGCCCAAGTAGTGACATGGCCCGCTGGGCGCATAGCTCCATAATTCTCCCACCATAGACTGGCGGGGCCTTCAAGATGATATGCAGCAAAGGTGACCTTGTCAGCCTCAGCTACTAGCGCGGAACGCAGCTTGTGAGAGATACTGCGAAGCCAGTCATCAGCGTCGAGAGGCTCGACGGAGTGGTGGAACGTGGGTGGATGTAATTTGATAAAATCACTGAGTGACACCACGTTAGTCCTCTGATGGTGTGCTGTGTTCTGTTCAATACGCTCCAACAAACGGTTGGTCTCCCGCTTGTTTCTCTCAGCTTCCATCATAACCTCGGCTAGGGAAGGAGGATGAGGCAGATTTGCATTCCTGACTTCACTGCCTTCGGCCTGCTCTTGAGGAGCAGGGTTAGTACGCGTGTTGACCATCCTAGGTAAACAAGACAATGATTTAGTCAGGATGATAAAATTCCGACATAGGATATAAAATGTAAGGAATAACTCGAAATGCAAGATGATCATCCGTATGACATGGTAGATACAGAAACTGCTTCTTTTATTCCATCGTCATACACACCATACAGGGTTTAGTACAAGACCAAACAAAGTACTATTACGGTGAAAAAAAGGATTACATCTCATCGGAGGCATCCCAAGCTCCTATACATTATTTTTCTACACCTCCGGAAAGAGTACAAACTAGGTCATATCCCACGAGTCACGCGGGACGATAGACGACACAGCTAGTGCGAACTAGTGATACTACCACTAACTCAGACCGATCCGTAGTAGTCCTCGTAGAAGTCACCTCCATAGCCTGGAAGCTCAACATGATCATCCGGAAACAGACGGTCTCGCGGAGCTTGTGGACCATAGGGGCTAGGATGAGGCCTTGGACCAACAGACGGTGGCCTGCGGGGACCGCGAGGTGGGGTGATGCCTCCTACATCACGCCAAACCATCACGTCCGGCAGAGCAGATCTCACAGGATAGAGATCGCGCATATCTGAATATCCAGCTTGCACCGCCGGTGCGAACCGAGTCAAAGTGGCCCAGTGGTCAGCACGGGTATTGAAGAGCTCTAACCTTAAGGCCCGATTTTCACGGTCCTTATCCTCGAGCATCTCAGCAGTGGTGCGAGTCCGTGAATCCTCCTGAGTGGGGTCAGCATAAATAGCCTGGAGATACCCTTGTGCTCCCGGAAGTGATCCTGGCATATACCGGAAATCAGAGTCCCGAAATAAACCAGATCTGACTCGCATAATGGTCATCATAGAGTAGGCAGCGTCCTGCACAGCCATCTCAATAGTAACCCCGAGTCCATAGGAGCAGTGAAGAGGCTCGGTGGATCCAGGATAAGATGGAAATATCCTGACAGTGCAGAGATACTGGCTTTGATTAAAGTCTCGGAATTGCTCTTCGACCGTGTACTCAGGATACCAGCGGTATCCAGCCTCAGTCATTACCCTGACCAACTTGGCAGTATGGCCGGGTACATCTAGGCATCGAGTCAGGCGAACCACTTGATTGAGGTCGCGAGTGGCCATCTGAAAGCACAATCATAATGCAAAGGCATTAGAATTTCTAGCAAAATTTCGGCACCATAGCAGCTGTAAATGCTCAAAAAGGATTTTGAGACATTTGACAAAGGATTTCGTACACACTCAACATCATCATATCAAAGTTCTGAAACCATTCTAGCAACATAATGTGGTAGTAGAACTGAACTAGGCTTGTAACCATCAAACTTATAAGGTACTACTGATTAGTAACTCGTGATCCTGATAGAGAGAACAGATCCTAATTCCTTAACCCCCGGTGGAAGAATGGACTGACTCAGATCAGAATGTCATAAGATAAAGGAGTAAAAAGAGCCTTACGTTCCAACCCACAAACAATTCCCCTACATATAACTAAAGAATTTCTAGACTCAACATCGACTAGTTTGGCTTGGAGAACCTACAGGCAGTCCGGCTCTGATGCCAACGCTGTCAGGACCCCGACTCGATGTCACATCGATCTAGCCGGTAACACCTCATATCACTTTGCGGCCTCACGCACGGTATCCCCGCGGGTGTCGTCTTACCTTTTCCCGGGACCGTTTGCGCCTTTTTGGCTCACGTATATGATAGTGTCACTAGCATCCATATGATAAGGAGCCCGGGCTGACATGACTAGTCGTAAACCCAAAGTGGCACAGACTTACAGGGACAGGCATCCATGACCCAGCTTCGAACGTGTCGGTCATCAGCAAGTGTGTCCGGGCTGTAGCACTGGGCTAGCAGGACTCCGGTAAACCGGGCTGTAGCGGGCTAACAGGACTCCGGTACTCAAAGCGTGACATTTCCCGAAGGGACAGACACAGGAACGAAGAAGGACACATGCCGGCCAGCCTAAGTGTTCCAGAGCCATAGCAAGCTACCATGGCTCAGCGGTAACACTAGGAGACATTTCCCGGTAAGAGAGGCTACTAAAGATAAACAACTAGATAGTCAGATCCCACACATACCAAGCATTTCAATCATACACACAATATGCTCGATATGTGCAAATACAACGAAGCATCACAACATGACTCTACGACACAAGTACTTTATTTAAGGCTCAGGGAGCCATACATAACATACACAAAGGTACGGGTCTCACGACCCAACATACAAGTCATACAGTCGTACAAACCAGCAGCGGAAGTACATTGTCTGAGTACAGACAATTAGTAAAATAAAAGAGGCTTGGAAAGCCTAACTATACTACGTGGTCCATCACAAGCTCAGGGTCACCACCTGGGTCCTTAGCCTACTCGTTGATGTCAACGTCTACATAGAACCCATCAGAAGGGGTTGCAGCGTCTTCTGTAAAAA
>NW_021266424.1:0-874 GCF_002162155.2 Triticum dicoccoides
CAAACCTAATATGACAAGAACTCGGATTGGTGGTGGATATATGGTGGTAGATGGCAGCGGTGGTGGTATATGACAGCTGTGGTGGTATATGGATACGGATTCGAAGCGGTGGCGGATAAGCGGTGGTGGTAGATGGCAGGGGTGATGATGATGGTGCGGCGGCGGCGTGACAACTTATGACCAGAACTCGAAACTCTAAAAGACTAGACTCTAAGACCAGCAACTAGACACGACGATGCAACCGCAAATTCAACAAAGCAAAACCCTAAAAAGATTATGCAAAGGCTCAGATTGGTTCGGATATGATGAACTAACCCTAATTTTTTTGTGGCTTTTTCGTGGACTGTAGGTATGAAGAACAGACTCGATCTAAACTACGAAAAACTGTAAAATCTCACCGAGCAACCTGGAAATCTGATACCACTTGATAGAGGTGAGGGTCCTGATCTTTCGATGAGATGATGGATATCGCCTTGGTGGAAGTCGACTTTGACGATCCGACTACGAACGTGCGAGGACGTCGCGCCTTAGCAATCGCTAAACCAACTCCGAGAGGTTATTGACCACGCCGGAGCACGATCAACCTGACCACGAGGGTCTGTTTCCTGCGAGCAAACGAAGAACAAGCAAGAAACTAAGATTGCAATCTGGATATTGCGAATATAAGATGAAAGCTTTATTGATCAAGGTGGGGTTCTGTGACGCCTTTGTCTGGTCGTTGAACACAAACGAAGTACGCGAAGTTGCAGCTATGGCGAACTTTTAATCTAAACAAAACCCAAAGTCTAAACGATGCCCTAAGGGCTGTATATATGGAGGAAGAGGGGGGGAATTTCGTGGCCCTTGGTGGAGGAGTCCGAAATCAACCCTATCT
>NW_021266425.1:0-1178 GCF_002162155.2 Triticum dicoccoides
ATGTGCTCGGCAGACTTCAAGCGAAAGCCGACGTGGGTGTAGACCACGACCTACCTAAACACTTAAGCCTCTAGTCCAGGTTTATCGCCTATTCAGGTTCCATCCGCAGGGAGTCCGGCCGAGGTTTCCCATACGGCCCCGAACGATGTGAACAGGGTTCCCGAGATACCTAACGGGTATTCGGTACACCGTGCCACGTACCTACCGCATCACAGCCCACCCCTACGGTCAGCGCTGTCCACGGCCTCCAGTAGGCTACAAACACCAGAAACTACTTGCAACTCCTGGACAGAGAGCTAGGGTGAATAAGAAGTCGAGCGGGGTCATATTTCAGGGCCCAATGCATGGTAGTAGCTGTATCTTAAATCACGCATACAGATCTTAGTGCTTAAGGTCGGCTTCAATGAAACAACCCACCATGTACTCCTACATGGCCTTTCATCGATACCTTTACCAAATCGTGTTCACCACACCACTCTCATTACCGACATAAACATTTCACTCTAGCCCATCACCCAGATGAACCAGACCTGACACGACTCTAAGCATAGCAGGCATAGCAAGGTAGGAACAACACATACATATGGCTCAAACAACTCCTACACATGCTAGTGGGTTTCATCTAGTTACTGTGGCAATGACAGGTCATGCAGAGGAAATGGGTTCAACTACCGTAGCACACAGCAGTTTGAAACGCGTTGTCTTAATGCAGTAAAAGAGAGCAGGAGCGAGAACACGGGATTGTATCGATATGATCAAATGGTTGGTTGCTTGCCTGATGGTTCGATGCACTGATACGGTTCTTCGTTAGGGTAATCACGGTACTCCTCGGAGGCAGAACCTGTCGCAAGGACACCGATACACAACCATCACCAAACAATGTGCAACAATATGATGCATGCATGAAACATGGCAATATGAGTGTGTTGGGCTAATGCAACTAAAACCAGAAGGGTTTGAGCAAATTTGAACCAAGGATTCAAATTTCAAATTCAAATGTGGCCTTTTGAAGTGCTTTTCCTTGTTCTGCTTAAAACATCAATTTAACTTGTTTGATCATGCATGAAAATAGTACAGATGGATAGATTGGATTTTTCTGATCATTTTTCATATATAATTTGTCCAATTTGGAGTTACAGAATAAAAGTTATGAATTTTTGAAGTTTAAATTATATTCT
>NW_021266426.1:0-1093 GCF_002162155.2 Triticum dicoccoides
TCTACAGAATTTTTTCCTTGTCTTAAGCGCTGTAATTTTTGAAGCAATTCACGTTGATAATATGGTGGAACCCAACGCGTACGCATAGCAGTTTTCAAAGCGGCCCAAGTAGTTGGAATAGGATACAATCTACAATGTTCAGACCACCATACACATGCAAAACTAGTGAAAGCACAAACAGCAGCAGCAACTCGTCTCTCCTCAGGATATTGTAAACATGTAAATCGTTGTTCAGTTTCTAACTCCCAAGTAAGATATATATCAGGAACATATCTACCCTCAAATGGTGGAATATTCAATTTCAGTTTAGGAATATGGACATCATCTCGTACATGAGGTGGTGGTGCAGGCCTACCATTACGAATATATACCTGAGGTCGACCTGCTGGTGGTGGTACAGGTGGCTGCACGTAGTGTTGATTTTGATCAACCTCATCCTCATAATCTCCCACATAATCATCCTCCTCCGCATCAGCAGCAGGAGCCACAGAAGTATCAACAGCAGCACCAACAGTTTGGCCAAACGCAAGAGGAACACGGCTTGCTCGGCGGAGGTCTGCTTCGCGACGTGGAGGTAGTCGTTGTTGTTGCTGTTGGAGAGGTGCGTTAGCTGCAGCGGATGGTGGTGGTGGAAGACGCGCGAGCAATTCATTAAACTTGTTATCGAGCTTTGTGTCGAACGTCTTCTCAAAGCCAGTGATCTTCTCCATGGCCTCTTCAAAATTGTTCAGCACATCTTGCACCTGTTCAGTCATCATTTGCTGAAACTTATCATGAAGCTCCTTGTTCGATAAATTCTCCCAGTCAATCTCGTCGGCTTGTGATCCTGGCATGGTTAGCAGCAATAGAAACACACAAGAATATGATCCTACAGACTACGAACAAGTGGTGGTGGTGGGTGTCACAAATCCGTCAAGCAAATCTCAAATTCTTACCAGTTCTTACCCAGCAGCAGGCGGTGATCGGCAACCGTTGTAGTCAAAAACTCTCAAAGCTTGGATAGAGCGATTACCAGGGAGAGTCAAACGCACGACGTAGATGTATGTGGAGCTGGGAAGGCTTATAATATGGTAGCAAAAAGGGTCAGCAATAA
>NW_021266427.1:0-1359 GCF_002162155.2 Triticum dicoccoides
GTGGACTATTACTCACTGTTTTGGGGTCCCGGAGTGATTTCCACGATTAACGAACCGCGCGGTGCGTTTACGTGTCGGTCTTCAACACTCACTGTTTTGGCCGATTCTTTCCCGTTTCATGGACTATTACTCATTCTTTTGGGGCCCTAGAGTGATTTCCACGATTAACGAACCCCGGGGTGCGCTTACCTGTCGGTTATCTGCACTCACGGTTTTTGTCGATGCTTAACCGTTTCATGGAATATGACTCACCGTTTTAGGGTCCGAAAGCGATTTCCATCGTTGTTGAACCCCAAGGTGCGCTTAAGTGTAGGTCATCAACAATCGTAGTTTGGGCTGCTTCTGGCCCGTTTCTTCGACTATTACTTAGTTTTGGGGGTCCCGGAGTGATTTCCACGATTTACGAACCCTAGTGTGCGTTTACGTGTCGGTCATCAACACTCACAGTTTTGGCCAATTCTGACGCGTTTCATGGACTTTTACTCACCGTTTTGGGGTCCCAAAGTGATTTCCATAATTGTTGAACCCCAAGGTGCGCTTACGTGTCGGTCATCAACACTCACAGTTTTGGCTAATTTTGACCTATTTCGTGGACTATTACGCACTGTTTTGGGGTCCCGGAGTGATTTCACGATTAACGAACCGCGGGGTGCGTTTACGTGTCGGACATCAACACTCATTGTTTTTGCTGATTCTGGCCCGTTTCGTGGACTATTACTCACTGTTTTGGGGTCCGAGAGTGATTTCCACGATTAACGAACCCCGGGGTGCGTTTACGTGTCAGTCATGAACACTCACAGTTTTGGCCGATTCTGGCCCGTTTCATGGACTATTACTCAGTGTTTTGGGGTCCCGGTGTGATTTCCACGATTAACGAACCCTGGGGTGCGTTTACATGTTGGTCATCAACACTCGCAGTTTTGGCCGATTCTGGCTCGTTTTGTGACAATTACTCACTGTTTTGGGGTTCCAGAGTGATTTCCACGATTAACGAACCCCGGCATGCGCTTACCTGTCGGTCATCAACACTCGCGGTTTTTGTCGATTCTGACCCGTTTCGTGGACTATTACTCACTGTTTTGGGGTCCCAAAGAGATTTCCAAGGTTGTTGAACCCAAGGTGCGCTTACGTGTAGGTCATCAACAATCGCAGTTTGGACCGATTCTGGCCCATTTCCTGGACTATTACTTATTTTCGGTGGTCCCGGAGTGATTTGCACGATTTATGAACCACGTGGTGTGTTTACGTGTCGGTCATCAAAAATCACAATTTTGGCCGATTCTGGTCCGTTTAGTGCACTATTACTCACCGTTTTGGTGTCCCAGAGCGATTTCCATGGTTGTTGAACCCCAAGGTGCA
>NW_021266428.1:0-2089 GCF_002162155.2 Triticum dicoccoides
TGCTCTGGTATTCTTGGAGCGGCGCTGGGGTGCGGCTTGGGTTGAGGGCCGAAAGGCCTCTCTGTGCAGCCACGGGGTGGCCGATCGGGCGCATCGTACGCTGGTGATGTAGGTTTAGTTGGTTCCTCCTCTAGTTGGGGTAGCAGCCTGCGCTTTGGGTAACTCTTGGAGGGGCGTTCGAGTTTATACTCTTCGGCAGCCAGGACTTCAGTCCATCTGTCGGCTAGCAGGTCTTGGTCAGCTCTGAGCTGTAGCTGTTTTTTCTTGAGGTTGCTCGCCGTGGCAATAAGCCTGCATTTGAAACGCTCTTGTTCGACGGGATCCTCTGGCATGACGAATTCCTCGTCGTCGAGGCTTGCCTCGTCTTCGGAGGGAGGCATATAATTGTCATCCTCAACCTCCCTGTCTGCCGCTCTCTCATGAGGGCTGGCTTCATCGTCCTCCTGCGCTGAATCCTGCTGGAGGGGGTTGTCTTCGGTGTTGTCCGGGGTGTTGTTGTCTCCAGTGCCGGGCTCGCCGTTTTTGTTTTGGCGGGATTTAGAGCGGCGACACTGACGTCGGCGCTTGGGTTGCTTCTTGGAGGGGTCGTCCTCCATTTTTTCATCGCCATCCCCTGCTTTGGGGGTGTCCACCATGTATATGTCATATGACGAGGTGGCTTTCCAGTGCCCTATGGGTGCTGGTTCTTGGTCGTCTCCTTCATCGGCGTCCATACCGTCGATGTCTTCAGAGTCGAAGTCGAGCATGTCGGTTAGATCATCGACAGTGGCTACAAAGTGGGTGGTGGGTGGGTTTCGAATTTCTTTGTCGTCAGCATCCCAACCCTGCTGACCATAGTCCGGCCAGGGCTCTCCTGACAAAGAGAGAGACTTTAGTGAACTCAGGATGTCGCCGAAGGGCGAGTGCTGAAAGACGTCTGCGGCGGGGAACTCCATGATCGGAGCCCAATTGGGTTGGATCCAAAGGGGTGCGGAAGGTTCGGAGTCCGGACAGGAGTCCGGCACCTTGGAGTCACTGGCCTCGCAAAGGACTAAACCGGTGTT
Source organism: Triticum dicoccoides (assembly GCF_002162155.2). Taxonomy (NCBI): domain Eukaryota; kingdom Viridiplantae; phylum Streptophyta; class Magnoliopsida; order Poales; family Poaceae; genus Triticum; species Triticum dicoccoides. The sequence goes on from NW_021266428.1 coordinate 1,044, forward strand.
CGGCTCTATCACCGTAGGGATTGCGGCTCCTGGGGCGGCGTCCAACCATCCGTCCCCGACTAGCGTAGTCGGCTCCAAGCTAATGGTCGGAGCGGACATCTGAGCGGCGCTCTGGGCGCTGTCCGGCGGCAGAGCTAGATCATGCCCATCGTGACAGTGCGGCGCGCTCGGCCGTGGCTCGAATCAGTCGAAGATCAAGTCCCCACGGATGTCGGCTGTGTAGTTTAAGCTTCCAAACCTGACCTGATGGCCAGGGGCGTAGCTTTCGAATCTGCTCCAGATGGCCAAGCGAATTGGCCCGTAGTGCGAAGCCGCCGAATACGAAGATCTGTGCGGGGAGAAAAGTCTCACCATGGACCGCGTCGTGGTTGATGATCGAAGAAGCCATCGGGCCTAAAGGTGACGACACAGAGAAACTCTCAATGAAAGCACCAATGTCGGTGTCAAAACCGGCGGAGCTTGGGTAGGGGGTCCCGAACTGTGCGTCTAGGCGGATGGTAATAGGAGACAAGGGACACGATGTTTTTACCCAGGTTCGGGCCCTCTCGATGGAGGTAAAACCCTACTCCTACTTGATTAATATTGATGATATGGGTAGTACAAGAGTTGATCTACCACGAGATCAGAGAGGCTAAACCCTAGAAGCTAGCCTATGGTATGATTGTTGTTCGTCCTACGAACTAAAACTCTTCGGTTTATATAGACACCGGAGAGGGCTAGGGTTACACAGAGTCAGTTACAATGGGAGGAGATCTTCATATCGTATCGCCAAGCTTGCCTTCCACGCCAAGGAAAGTCCCATCCGGACACGGTACGAAGTTTTCAATCTTGTATCTTCATAGTCCGGGAGTCCGGCCAAAGGTCATAGTCCGGCCATCCGGACACCCCCTAATCCAGGACTCCCTCAATGTGCCATTGAAGTTATATACCATAAAAATATTCAAAGGCCTCTTTAAGTGTGAGGGACAAGCACCCATCGTTGCCAAGTGAGGATTGTCGCACATAGCCCCGTCGTGGGAATACTCATCGCACTCGGGGATCCTATC
>NW_021266429.1:0-1712 GCF_002162155.2 Triticum dicoccoides
CTTGATTGATATTGATGATATGGGTAGTACAAGAGTGGATCTACCACGAGATCAAGGAGGCTAAACCCTAGAAGCTAGCCTATGGTATGATTGTTGTTCGTCCTATGGACTAAAACCCTCCGGTTTGTATAGACACCGGAGAGGGCTAGGGTTACATAGAGTCGGTTACAATGGTAGGAGATCTACATATCCGTATCGCCAAGCTTGCCTTCCACGCCAAGGAAAGTCCCATCCGGACACGGGACGAAGTCTTCAATCTTGTATCTTCATAGTCTTGGAGTCCGACCAATGATGATAGTTCGGCTATCCGGACACCCCCTAGTCCAGGACTCCCTCAGTAGCCCCCGAACCAGGCTTCAATGACGACGAGTCCGGCGCATATATTGTCTTCAGCTTTGCAAGGCGGGTTCTCCTTCAAATTCCATGTGCTTGCCGAATAGTGTCCGGCTTCCTTATAAATGTTGCGCTCCTTGGCTTCCATGTCCAATAATGGCCCTCTTCCACATGCCGTATGAATGCGAAAAGCTAGGGTATTTTTATGTTTCACCCCCTAGCCGCGCGAATAAGCTGCCTATAAGAGAGGCGAGGATCTAGATCCGAATCACACCATCCTCCTTCCACAAGTACTCATCGAAGTGCCTCTGACAAAAATCCATTCCATCATGGACAGTCGACACGGCTCCTCCTCTCGTGCTCCCAGCCCTCAGCCAGGAGATTGGAGGAGATGTTCAGTCCTGCATAGCGAGCTAGTGATGCTCCAAGTAGAGGGATATCTTCCCCCAGCCTTCATGGTTCCGGTTCAAGCCGGACTGGCCACCTACAAGGGTGGAAAGCAGGCGGAGAGCGTCCCCAATCCCTCCAAAGGAGAGCGGGTATGCTTCGTCCCTTATCTAATAAGGGGACTCGGATTTCCCATACATTCGTTTCTCCGGGGGCTCCTGGAGTTCTATGGACTCCAGCTTCACCACCTTACACCTGCCTCCATTTTGCACATCGCGGGCTTTGTAGCCCTTTGTGAGTTGTTCTTGGGCATCGAGGCCCACTTTGCGCTGTGGAAGAGATTGTTTTGCCTCGTACCCCATTCTCACGAGGGGTCGATATATCAAGTGGGCGGAGCCGAAAGATGGCGCATCGCCGGGACCGGATATCTATCCGGAACCCTGAAGAAGGCGTCCGAAGACTGGCCTTCGGAATGGTTTTATATGGAAGATGCCCCACTGCCAGACCCAGTTCGGATCGGCCTCCCGGAGTTCAGCAACGCTCCTATGAAGAAACGCCTGAGCTGGCACCCGCGGAGCCCTCAACGGGAGAATGACAGGGGCGTCCAATATCTGATGGGCCGGATAAGGTTACTGGCCCATTCCGGATTGACCATGATTGCAACGTGCATCATGCAAGGGGTGCAGCCGCTCCAATATAGGGGCCACCCCATGTGGGATTTCAACGGGGAGGATGACGCCACCCGTCATGGCTGCAAGGGGCCGGGATCGGTTGACGATCTCGTGAAGATCATGTCCGGCTTGTACAAGGGGGAGAAAGAGGACTTCCTCCACGCGAGTCCATTGAATGGATTCACCATGAATAACCCTCGAAGCTAGGTAAGCGGACGTTTATCTATCCGATCCATATTCCCAAAGTTAAGTGTCTCACTTTGTGATTTTGACGCAGGAGCTGCGCCGGGACGTAGAGGGCATGCACAGCCTGACTCCACA
>NW_021266430.1:0-1004 GCF_002162155.2 Triticum dicoccoides
TAAGCAGCTTCACCGAGGTCTTTCATTGAAAAACTTTTATTCAAGTATCCCTTTATGCTATCCAGAAATTCTATATCATTTCCAATTAGTAATATGTCATCCACATATAATATCAGAAATGCTACAGAGCTCCCACTCACTTTCTTGTAAATACAGGCTTCTCCGAAAGTCTGTATAAAACCAAATGCTTTGATCACACTATCAAAACGTTTATTCCAACTCCGAGAGGCTTGCACCAGTCCATAAATGGATCGCTGGAGCTTGCACACTTTGTTAGCTCCCTTTGGATCGAAAAAACCTTCTGGTTGCATCATATACAACTCTTCTTCCAGAAATCCATTCAGGAATGCAGTTTTGACATCCATCTGCCAAATTTCATAATCATAAAATGCGGCAATTGCTAACATGATTCGGACGGACTTAAGCATCGCTACGGGTGAGAAGGTCTCATCGTAGTCAATCCCTTCAACTTGCCGAAAACCTTTTGCGACAAGTCGAGCTTTGTAAACAGTAACATTACCATCAGCGTCAGTCTTCTTCTTAAAGATCCATTTATTCTCAATTGCTTGCCGATCATCGGGCAAGTCAACCAAAGTCCATACTTTGTTCTCATACATGGATCCCATCTCAGATTTCATGGCTTCAAGCCACTTTGCGGAATCTGGGCTCACCATCGCTTCTTCATAGTTCGTAGGTTCATCATGATCTAGTAGCATGACCTCCAGAACAGGATTACCGTACCACTCTGGTGCGGATCTTACTCTGGTTGATCTACGAGGTTCAGTAGTATCTTGATCTGAAGTTTCATGATCATTATCATTGGCTTCCTCACTAACTGGTGTAGGTGTCACTGAAACAGTTTTCTGTGATGAACTACTTTCCAGTAAAGGAGCAGGTACAGTTACCTCGTCAAGTTCTACTTTCCTCCCACTCACTTCTTTCGAGAGAAACTCCTTCTCTAGAAATGATCCATTCTTAGCAACGAATGTCTTGCCTTCGGATCT
>NW_021266431.1:0-3459 GCF_002162155.2 Triticum dicoccoides
GTGTCCGTTTCGTGCACTATTACTCAATGCTTTGGAGACCCAGAGGGATTTCCACGATTGATGAACCCCGGGGTGCATTTATGTGTCTGTCGTCAACACTCACAGTTTTGGCCAATTCTGACATGTTTCGTGGACTATTACTCACGGTTTTGGGGTCCCGAAGAGATTTCCATAGTTGTTGAACTCCAAGGTGTGCTTACGTGTTGGTCATCAACACTCGCAGTTTTGGCCGATTCTGGCCCGTTTCATGGACTATTACTCACCGTTTTGGGGTCCCAAAGCGATTTCCATGGTTGTCGAACTCCAAGGTGCGCTTACGTGTCGGTCATCAACAATCACAGTTTGGGCCGATTCTGGCCCGTTTCTTGGACTACTACTCTATTTTGGGGTCTCAGAGTCATTTCCATGATTGACGAACCCCAGGGTGCGTTTACGTGTCGGTCATCGACACTCACATATTTGGCCGAATCGTGTCCGTTTCGTGCACTATTACTCAATGCTTTGGAGACCCAGAGGGATTTCCACGATTGATGAACCCCGGGGTGCATTTATGTGTCTGTCGTCAACACTCACAGTTTTGGCCAATTCTGACATGTTTCGTGGACTATTACTCACGGTTTTGTGGTCCCGAAGTGATTTTCATAGTTGTTGAACTCCAAGGTGTGCTTACGTGTTGGTCATCAACACTCGCAGTTTTGGCCGATTCTGGCCCGTTTCATGGACTATTACTCACCGTTTTGGGGTCCCAAAGCGATTTCCATGGTTGTCGAACTCCAAGGTGCGCTTACGTGTCGGTCATCAACAATCACAGTTTGGGCCGATTCTGGCCCGTTTCTTGGACTACTACTCTATTTTGGGGTCTCAGAGTCATTTCCATGATTGACGAACCCCAGGGTGCGTTTACGTGTCGGTCATCAACACTCACATATTTTGCCGAATCGTGTCCGTTTCGTGCACTATTACTCAATGTTTTGGAGACCCAGAGGGATTTCCACGATTGATGAACCCCGGGGTGCATTTATGTGTCTGTCGTCACCACTCACAGTTTTGGCCAATTCTGACATGTTTCGTGGACTATTACTCACGGTTTTGGGGTCCCGAAGTGATTTCCATAGTTGTTGAACTCCAAGGTGTGCTTACGTGTTGGTCATCAACACTCGCAGTTTTGGCCGATTCTGGCCCGTTTCAAGGACTATTACTCACCGTTTTGGGGTCCCAAAGCGATTTCCATGGTTGTCGAACTCCAAGGTGCGCTTACGTGTCGGTCATCAACAATCACAGTTTGGGCCGATTCTGGCCCGTTTCTTGGACTACTACTCTATTTTGGGGTCTCAGAGTCATTTCCATGATTGACGAACCCCAGGGTGCGTTTACGTGTCGGTCATCGACACTCACATATTTGGCCGAATCGTGTCCGTTTCGTGCACTATTACTCAATGCTTTGGAGACCCAGAGGGATTTCCACGATTGATGAACCCCGGGGTGCATTTATGTGTCTGTCGTCAACACTCACAGTTTTGGCCAATTCTGACATGTTTCGTGGACTATTACTCACGGTTTTGGGGTCCCGAAGTGATTTCCATTGCTGTTGAACTCCAAGGTGTGCTTACGTGTTGGTCATCAACACTCGCAGTTTTGGCCGATTCTGGCCCGTTTCATGGACTATTACTCACCGTTTTGGGGTCCCAAAGCGATTTCCATGGTTGTCGAACTCCAAGGTGCGCTTACGTGTCGGTCATCAATAATCACAGTTTGGGCCGATTCTGGCCCGTTTCTTGGACTACTACTCTATTTTGGGGTCTCAGAGTCATTTCCATGATTGACGAACCCCAGGGTGCGTTTACGTGTCGGTCATCAACACTCACATATTTTGCCGAATCGTGTCCGTTTCGTGCACTATTACTCAATGTTTTGGAGACCCAGAGGGATTTCCACGATTGATGAACCCCGGGGTGCATTTATGTGTCTGTCGTCAACACTCACAGTTTTGGCCAATTCTGACATGTTTCGTGGACTATTACTCACGGTTTTGGGGTCCCGAAGTGATTTCCATAGTTGTTGAACTCCAAGGTGTGCTTACGTGTTGGTCATCAACACTCGCAGTTTTGGCCGATTCTGGCCCGTTTCATGGACTATTACTCACCGTTTTGGGGTCCCAAAGCGATTTCCATGGTTGTCGAACTCCAAGGTGCGCTTACGTGTCGGTCATCAACAATCACAGTTTGGGCCGATTCTGGCCCGTTTCTTGGACTACTACTCTATTTTGGGGTCTCAGAGTCATTTCCATGATTGACGAACCCCAGGGTGCGTTTACGTGTCGGTCATCAACACTCATATATTTTGCCGAATCGTGTCCGTTTCGTGCACTGTTACTCAATGATTTGGAGACCCAGAGGGATTTCCACGATTGATGAACCCCGGGGTGCATTTATGTGTCTGTCGTCAACACTCACAGTTTTGGCCAATTCTGACATGTTTCGTGGACTATTACTCACGGTTTTGGGGTCCCGAAGTGATTTCCATAGTTGTTGAACTCCAAGGTGTGCTTACGTGTTGGTCATCAACACTCGCAGTTTTGGCCGATTCTGGCCCGTTTCATGGACTATTACTCACCGTTTTGGGGTCCCAAAGCGATTTCCATGGTTGTCGAACTCCAAGGTGCGCTTACGTGTCGGTCATCAACAATCACAGTTTGGGCCGATTCTGGCCCGTTTCTTGGACTACTACTCTATTTTGGGGTCTCAGAGTCATTTCCATGATTGACGAACCCCAGGGTGCGTTTACGTGTCGGTCATCGACACTCACATATTTGGCTGAATCGTGTCCGTTTCGTGCACTATTACTCAATGCTTTGGAGACCCAGAGGGATTTCCACGATTGATGAACCCCGGGGTGCATTTATGTGTCTGTCGTCAACACTCACAGTTTTGGCCAATTCTGACATGTTTCGTGGACTATTACTCACGGTTTTGGGGTCCCGAAGAGATTTCCATAGTTGTTGAACTCCAAGGTGTGCTTACGTGTTGGTCATCAACACTCGCAGTTTTGGCCGATTCTGGCCCGTTTCATGGACTATTACTCACCGTTTTGGGGTCCCAAAGCGATTTCCATGGTTGTCGAACTCCAAGGTGCGCTTACGTGTCGGTCATCAACAATCACAGTTTGGGCCGATTCTGGCCCGTTTCTTGGACTACTACTCTATTTTGGGGTCTCAGAGTCATTTCCATGATTGACGAACCCCAGGGTGCGTTTACGTGTCGGTCATCGACACTCACATATTTGGCCGAATCGTGTCCGTTTCGTGCACTATTACTCAATGCTTTGGAGACCCAGAGGGATTTCCACGATTGATGAACCCCGGGGTGCATTTATGTGTCTGTCGTCAACACTCACAGTTTTGGCCAATTCTGACATGTTTCGTGGACTATTACTCACGGTTTTGTGGTCCCGAAGTGATTT
>NW_021266432.1:0-967 GCF_002162155.2 Triticum dicoccoides
ACATTCATTTTGCCATGTCATGATCATGCATCATATTGTGCATTGCATTGATTGTGTTCCCTTCTGTGTTGCCGGTATTTGTCCCCTCTCGATAGACGTGATACCGATGATGTGATCGTTGACACTGATGAAGACTCAATGTTATCTTCAGAAGTGCCAGGCAAGCAAAACCCCCTTGTTCATTCCGATAAAATCCCACTCTCTCGCTCCTGCTCTCTTTTACTGCATTAGGACAACAACGACATATTTGATACTTGCTGCGGTAGCTGAACCCCTTTATCCTTTGCATGACCTGTCATTGCCACAGTAAATAGATGAAACCCACTAGCATGAGTAGGAGTTGTTTGAGCCCTAATGTGCCTACTCATTCATGCTTGTTTGTCATGCCTGCTACTGCTTAGAGTTGAGTCAGGTCTGATTCATCGGGGATGAATCAGAGGTGTGTGAACATGTCCTACTATGTGTGAGCTAAGTGTGTGAACACGATTTGGTAAAAGGTGTCGGTGAGAGGCCATGTAGGAGTACATGGTGGGTTGTCTCATTAAAGCCGTCCTTAGGAACTGAGTTCTGTGTTTGTGATCCATGATTCAGCTACTACCATGCATTGGGCCCTGAAATATGACCCCGCTCGACTTCTTATTCACCCTTGTCCTCTGTCCAGGAGTTGCAAGTAGTTTCTGGTGTTTGTAGTATGCTGGAGGCCGTGGACAGCGCTGACCGTAGGGGTGGGCTGTGATGCGGTAGGCACGTGGCCGGGTATACCGGGCGCCCGTTTGGTGTCACGGAACCCTGTTCACATCGTTTGGGGCTGTGAGCGAAACTCCGGCCGGATCTCCTCATGGATGGAACCCGAATAGGCGATAAACCTGGACTAGAGACTTGAGTGTTTAGGTAGGTCGTGGTCTACACCCACGTCGGCTTTCGCTTGAAGTCTGCCGAGCACATGTCGTGTGCAGACGCTAAGTGG
>NW_021266433.1:0-1327 GCF_002162155.2 Triticum dicoccoides
AGATGGCGCTATAGGGCATGGCAGGGAGCACCCGTGGTTGTTTCGGGTTCGCAGGAGCGCGGTGAGCACGCTGGTGATGCTCGGGCGAGCGGCCGAGCTCACGTGCGCGGAGCTCGTTGACCATGGCGGCGGCGAGCCTCGGTGGAGGTGGGGAAGCTAGCTAGGGGAGGGGAACGACGGGGATTCCAGGGGGAAAATGGAGAGTGGCTCACGTAGGGACTAGCAGAGTCGACGACGAGGTCGGGGATGCTCTGGACGACGCGAATCGGATGACGGCGGTCGTCGGGGCAGAGGACGAAGATGGCGATGTTGCAGTCGTCTGTGGCCTTCTCCGTCCGCGTGCGTCATCTTGGAGACGAAGCAGAGTCCGGCGGTGACACATGACCCATCGGTGAAGCCTGGGGTCGCGGTGGCTATGGATGCGACGGCGGCGCCCTCCGGTGGCTCTCGGTGGTGCTCCAAATCGAGAGAGGGAGAGAGCTAGAGCGACCAGAGAGAAGGGATATCGGTCGAGGGGGTCGAGGGCATTCCAACGGTGCGCTGGAGAGGTCTGGGGCGGCTGGGACACGTCGAAGCAGGAGGTGGCGACCGGCGACGCGCGCTCTGCCACGACTTGTCCTCCTGGCGAGGGGTTGAAGACAAACCTGCCCCTCGCTAGGTTGGGCTAGGCTGGCTCTAGTGGACTGGGCTGCTGGTGGGCTACCAGGTAAGGCCAGGTAAGTTCTACTCCTTTTATTTTTTTCTGTTCTGTTTTCTATTTTGCAGGTTTGTTTTGAATTTGGTTTTGAAACCAATTCAATTTATTTTGCTTCTGACAATATTTTTAGGAGCTAAAAGAATTAAAACAATGCTCCACAAAATATTTCAGAATTATTGGACCTATATTTATTTAATAGTAGATATAAATCCAATTCAAATAATTATTGATTTAATTCAAATGCCCAAATTAAATGTTTCTGAGACACCAAAAATCTTGGTTTGGATTTTGCCTCTTGCCAATATTTCCAGAGGATAACAGGAACATTTTCTTGGACTTATTTGAAGCAATTTTTATCTTGATCATTTTTTTAAAAGGATTCTGAGGCTTTTGAAAATTCCCCAATTCAAATTTTCATTTGAATTTAAACATGATGCACACACCAGACAGCACCAGAAGCTAGGGATGTGACAACTCACCCCCACTAAACAAAAATCTCGTCTCGAGATTCAAGCGTAGGGTAAGGTGAAGGGGAAACGCAACTAGTATAATGTTCACGATCCAGGGTGCACTTCAAATGAACGTTGATTTGAACACCATCTTTGTCTTGTCGTCTTGCTCTGAGAAATC
>NW_021266434.1:0-555 GCF_002162155.2 Triticum dicoccoides
TTCTTCTTCTTCTTCTTCTTCTTCTTCTTCTTCTTCTTCTTCTTCTTCTTCTTCTTCTTCTTCTTCTTCTTCTTCTTCTTCTTCTTCTTCTTCTTCTTCTTCTTCTTCTTCTTCTTCTTCTTCTTCTTCTTCTTCTTCTTCTTCTTCTTCTTCTTCTTCTTCTTCTTCTTCTTCTTCTTCTTCTTCTTCTTCTTCTTCTTCTTCTTCTTCTTCTTCTTCTTCTTCTTCTTCTTCTTCTTCTTCTTCTTCTTCTTCTTCTTCTCCTTCTTCTCCTCCTTCTTCTCCTTCTTCTCCTTCTTCTCTTTCTACTCCTGCTCCTTCTTCTCCTTCTTCTCCTTCTTCTCCTGCTCCTTCTTCTCCTTCTTCTCCTTCGTCTCCTTCTTCTCCTTCTCCTTCTTCTTCTTCTTCTTCTTCTTCTTCTTCTTCTTCTTCTTCTTCTTCTTCTTCTTCTTCTTCTTCTTCTTCTTCTTCTTCTTCTTCTTCTTCTTCTTCTTCTTCTTCTTCTTCTTCTTCTTCTTCTTCTTCTTCTTCTTCTTCTTCTTCTTCTTCTTCTTC
>NW_021266435.1:0-1438 GCF_002162155.2 Triticum dicoccoides
ATTTCCGGATAATACAGTTATAGCATGAATAAAAGACAATTATCATGAACAATGAAATATAATAATACTTTTATTATTGCCTCTAGGGCATATTTCCAACAGTCTCCCACTTGCACTAGAGTCACCAATCTAGTTACATTGTGATGAATCGAACACCCATAGAGTTCTGGTGTTGATCATGTTTTGCACGCGAGAGAGGTTTAGTCAGCGGATCTGCGACATTCAGATCCGTATGTACTTTGCAAATCTCTATGTCTCCATCTTGAACATTTTCACGGATGGAGTTGAAACGACGCTTGATGTGCCTGGTCTTCTTGTGAAACCTGGGCTCCTTGGCGAGGGCAATAGCTCCAGTGTTGTCACAGAAGAGTTTGATCGGCCCCGACGCATTGGGTATGACTCCTAGGTCGGTGATGAACTCCTTCACCCAAATCGCTTCATGTGCTGCCTCCGAGGCTGCCATGTACTCCGCTTCACACGTAGATCCCGCCACGACGCTCTGCTTGCAGCTGCACCAGCTTACTGCTCCGCCATTCAACATATACATGTATCCAGTTTGTGACTTAGAGTCATCCAGATCTGAGTCGAAGCTAGCGTCGACGTAACCCTTTACGACGAGCTCTTCGTCTCCTCCATAAACGAGAAACATGTCCTTCGTCCTTTTCAGGTACTTCAGGATATTCTTGACCGCTGTCAAGTGTTCCTTGCCGGGATTACTTTGGTGTCTTGCTACCAAACTTACGGCAAGGTTTACATCGGGTCTGGTACACAGCATGGCATACATAATAGATCCTATGGCTGAAGCATAGGGGATGACACTCATCTCTTCTTTATCTTTTGCCGTGGTCGGTGACTGAGCTGAGCTCAGTCTCATACCTTGTAACATAGGCAAGAACCCCTTCTTGGACTGATCCATTCTGAATCTCTTCAAAATCTTATCAAGGTATGTGCTTTGTGAAAGACCTATGAGGCGTCTCGATCTATCTCTATAGATCTTGATGCCTAATATATAAGCAGCTTCTCCAAGGTCCTTCATTGAAAAACACTTATTCAAGTAGGCCTTAATGCTGTCCAGAAATTCTATATTATTTCCCATCAGGAGTATGTCATCTACATATAATATGAGAAATGCTACATAGCTCCCACTCACTTTCTTGTAAACGCAGGCTTCTCCATAAGTCTGCATAAACCCAAACGCTTTGATCATCTCATCAAAGCGAATGTTCCAACTCCGAGATGCTTGCACCAGTCCATAAATGGATCGCTGGAGCTTGCATACTTTGTTAGCGTTCCGAGGATCGACAAAACCTTCCGGCTGCATCATATACAGTTCTTCCTTAAGATGCCCGTTAAGGAATGCTGTTTTGACGTCCATCTGCCATATCTCATAATCATAGTATGCGGCAATTGCTAACATGATTCGGACGGACTTTAGCTT
>NW_021266436.1:0-2004 GCF_002162155.2 Triticum dicoccoides
TTAAATGGATAAGCACAGGAAAGAACATGATCTTAGATGAAACGAGACGATTGTTGAAGAAAGCAACATCACAATGCCTCCGGAACAGAAAAGAGAATGGAATGGAATGAACGACGAGAAACAAGATCTTGAGGGAGCATGCTTACAACAAATGGTAGAATGGAGTTGTTGGAAAACCCACAACGAAAAGAATAAGCTTGATATGGTCTTATGGAATACATCTCAAATCATGAGGTGACCACCTGCCACTCACGGGAAAAGAATAGGATTGATATGAACAAGGAGACGAGAAACTTATCACCAGAAGGATAAAAGAAAAAACTTGGGCCATTTATAAGCACCATAAATAGCAACAATCCTTAGGGACGGTTTTAGGTGAAATATAGCCCAAGATAATTCCAACGAAGGGATTGATGGATTTAAAACATCTCATTCTTAACAACATGTGAATCATGGAACATGAAAACAAATTATCAAGAATGACATCATACCACCTCTAATGATACAGAAGAAAGAATTGCACTCCAGATTGCAAGATGAAGAATGCATGGGCTCCTCTGAAAAGAATCTCGATGAACACTTTGAAAAGGAATTAAATCCTTTATGGACCATCATGTAGAGCCTCCATGAATAACTCCGGTAAACAAAAAAATGATCAAATGGAAGGAAGGAGAAGTTGAAAACTCAAGTGAAACCTTGTAAAGATTTAGAAGGAGCTTCGCGACGAGATAATGCAGAAAAGCTAGGAACTCCGGAAAAGAAAAATGAAGCATCTTGAACTGAGAGTGAGATAAGATGAACCTCCGGAATAAGGAATTGAATTTACTCGATGAAACAAGAATAAGGCATTACATTATGCGTATCCTTCACCAATTTAAATTGATGACAAGCAGCGGATTTGACATACTACTTATTCTCGTAGAGAGCATTAAGATATATATAGCACCAACTTGAGAAGGTCTTCAAGAAATCACCGATCGGGATTGGAAAGAACAAATGAATTGATACGAAAGAGAGATCTTGAATGAACCACCGTAAGAATTAAAAATGAACGAAGAGAAGATAAAGAAACACTGGAAAGAATTTTCAAATGAACGAAGATGCTCGAGAGAATCTAGATACATGACAACGAAGGGATCACGAACTGATTAGAGATCACTTGAACGAAGCACCAGTAAAATTTGGAGTATGAGAGCTGAAAGCTGGAATGAATAATTCTGATATGATGGCCTCCAGAGAATCAAACTGAAAAGACTCCTGAATTGCTCCGGATAGGTGAAAAGAAATCTCACATTCGAAAAAAATTATGAGAGGAAGGTCTCGAACTAGAACCACGAATCTTGAAGAGAATGGAGCAAGATATGGAGGAAAATTCTTCTTCGGTCTTCAAATGCAGAGAAAGATAACGAGAAACACCACCAAGAATTTTTGAGGCACTCCGGGATGAAAAATGGAAGGTTGAGCCAACGATGAAAAGAATTTGAAAGATCTTGGAGAAAACATTTGACTGATGATAAATCATTCTTACGTCAAACTTTGAAAAGAATTTGCGAATACCTCCGGGAAAATAAGAAGAGTCTGGTAAGATCCTGGGAAAAGACCTGTGGGTTAGGGCCCACTCAAAAGAAACACCGTTGAAATGATTTAAAAGAGAGGTTGCACCAGTTGAATTAAATGGCTTGAATGAGGTGACATCCTCGAAAGATCTTGAACGAAAGCAGAGTGGAAGCACGAATCTTCGAGATATCTTGAGTACTCCGGAACAAATGAATAGCGAGAAGTGAATGAATATGAGGAGCACCGGTATGAGAAGGCATTTGAAGCAAGGAAAAGAATATGATCAACACAGAAAAGCTAGAATTGAAACCACCGGAGAAGAAAACGAGTGATGAGAGACGAACTTGAAGCTCCGTTAGAATCTTCATGAGAATCACCGGATAAGAATATTGATAGAAAAGAATGGAGAGACTTCACATCAGTAAGATGGATACTCGATTAAGAGAT
>NW_021266437.1:0-2380 GCF_002162155.2 Triticum dicoccoides
TATATATATATATATATATATATATATATATATATATATATATATTTGTTAAGCCCGTGCTGACTAGTTAATTGTTGAATTCATTGTTTCCATATGTACACATATTAATTAATCGTCTTTCTTCTTTTTCTCTAGCCCTCCGGATCGAGCTCAACTTCGGTAAAGAAACGAGGCCCGAAGAAAAAGTTGCGCTCGGATGAAAGGTTTGAGATCACAGCAATCGCGCGCGATGGCAAGCCGAGTGAACCCATCCGGACAAGGGATGCATTTCATGCTCAGTGCGGGGTTCTTGCTAGGGACAAGATCCCTGAGGGAGTCCTGGATTAGGGGGTGTCCGGATAGCCGGACTATGACCTTTGGCCGGACTCCTGGACTATGAAGATACAAGATTGAAGACTTCGTCCCGTGTCCGGATGGGACTTTCCTTGGCATGGAAGGCAAGCTTGGCGATACGGATATGTAGATCTCCTACCATTATAACCGACAATGTGTAACCCTAACCCTCTTCGGTGCCTATATAAACCGGAGGGTTTTAGTCCGTAGGACGAACAACAATAATACCATAGGCTAGCTTCTAGGGTTTAGCCTCTCTGATCTCGTGGTAGATCTACTCTTGTACTACCCATATCATCAATATTAATCAAGCAGGAGTAGGGTTTTACCTCCATCGAGAGGGCCCGAACCTAGGTAAAAACATCATGTCCCTTGTCCCCTGTTACCATCCACCTAGACGCACAGTTCGGGACCCCCTACCCGAGATCCGCCGGTTTTGACACCGACATTGGTGCTTTCATTCAGAGTTCCTCTGTGTCGTCATCTTTAGGCCCGCTGGCTCCTCCGATCATCAACAACGATGCGCTCCAGGGTGAGACTTTTCTCCCCGGAAAGATCTTCATATTCGGCGGCTTTGCACTGCGGGCCAATTCGCTTGGCCATCTGGAGCAGATTGAAAGCTACGCCCCTGGCCATCAGGTCAGACTTGGAAGTTTGAACTACACGGCTGACGTCCGCGGAGACTTGATCTTCGACGGGTTCGATCCATAGCCAAGCGCGCCGCACTGTCTCGAGGGGCATGATCTAGCTCTGCCGCCGAACAGTTTCCTGGAGGCCGCACCAGTGTCCGCTCCGACCTTTAGCTCGGAGCCAACCGCGCCGATCGAGGATGGGTGGCTGGACACCGCCTCAGGGGCTGCGATCTCTACGATGATTGAGACGTACACCTACCCCGTCCTTTGCGAAGCTCGTGACTCCATGGTGCCGAACTCCTATCCGGACTCCGAGCCTTCCGCGCCCCCGCCAATCGAATCCGTTTGGGTGCCGATCATGGATTTCACTGCCGCGGACATCTTTCAGCACTCGCCCTTTGGCGACATTCTGAATTCACTAAAGTCTCTCTCTTTACCAGGAGAGCCCTGGCCGGATTATGGTCAGGAAGGTTGGGACGCGGATGATGAAGAAATTCAATGCCCACCCACCACCCACTTCGTAGCCACTGTTGATGAATTAACCGATATGCTCGACTTCGACTCCGAAGACATCGACGGTATGGACGACGATGCAGGAGACGACCAAGAACCAGCGCCCACAGGGCAATGGAAGGCCACCTCGTCATACGACATATACATGGTGGACATCCCGAAAGATGGGAATGGCGATGGAACAGCGGAGGATGATCCCTCCAAGAAACAGCCTAAGCGTCAGCGTCAGCGGCGCCGCTCTAAATCCCGCCACAGCAAAAACGGTGATTCCGGCACGGGAGACAATAACACCCCGGACAGTGCCGAAGACAACATCCTCCAGCAGGATTCGGCGCAGGAGGATGGAGAAGCCAGCCCTCATGAGAGAGCGGCAGAAAGAGAGGTGGAGGACGATAATTACATGCCTCCCTCCGAAGATGAGGCAAGCCTCGACAATGACGAATTCTTCGTGCCCGAGGAACCCGTCGAACAAGAGCGTTTCAAATGCAGGCTTATGGCCACGGCAAGCTGAAGGAAATATGCCCTAGAGGCAATAATAAAGTTATTACTTATTTCCTTATTTCATGATAAATGTTTATTATTCATGCTAGAATTGTATTAACCGGAAACATGATACATGTGTGGATACATAAACAAACATAGTGTCACTAGTATGCCTCTACTTGACTAGCTCGTGAATCAAAGATGGTTAAGTTTCCTAGCCATGGACAAAAGAGTTGTCATTTGATTAACAGGATCACATCATTAGGGGAATGATGTGATTGACATGACCCATTCCGTTAGCCTAGCACTTGATCGTTTAGTATGTTGCTATTGCTTTCTTCATGACTTATACATGTTCCTTTAACTATGAGATTATGCAACTCCCGTTTGCCGGAGGAACACTTTGGGTGCTACCAAAC
>NW_021266438.1:0-2380 GCF_002162155.2 Triticum dicoccoides
TATATATATATATATATATATATATATATATATATATATATATATTTGTTAAGCCCGTGCTGACTAGTTAATTGTTGAATTCATTGTTTCCATATGTACACATATTAATTAATCGTCTTTCTTCTTTTTCTCTAGCCCTCCGGATCGAGCTCAACTTCGGTAAAGAAACGAGGCCCGAAGAAAAAGTTGCGCTCGGATGAAAGGTTTGAGATCACAGCAATCGCGCGCGATGGCAAGCCGAGTGAACCCATCCGGACAAGGGATGCATTTCATGCTCAGTGCGGGGTTCTTGCTAGGGACAAGATCCCTGAGGGAGTCCTGGATTAGGGGGTGTCCGGATAGCCGGACTATGACCTTTGGCCGGACTCCTGGACTATGAAGATACAAGATTGAAGACTTCGTCCCGTGTCCGGATGGGACTTTCCTTGGCATGGAAGGCAAGCTTGGCGATACGGATATGTAGATCTCCTACCATTATAACCGACAATGTGTAACCCTAACCCTCTTCGGTGCCTATATAAACCGGAGGGTTTTAGTCCGTAGGACGAACAACAATAATACCATAGGCTAGCTTCTAGGGTTTAGCCTCTCTGATCTCGTGGTAGATCTACTCTTGTACTACCCATATCATCAATATTAATCAAGCAGGAGTAGGGTTTTACCTCCATCGAGAGGGCCCGAACCTAGGTAAAAACATCATGTCCCTTGTCCCCTGTTACCATCCACCTAGACGCACAGTTCGGGACCCCCTACCCGAGATCCGCCGGTTTTGACACCGACATTGGTGCTTTCATTCAGAGTTCCTCTGTGTCGTCATCTTTAGGCCCGCTGGCTCCTCCGATCATCAACAACGATGCGCTCCAGGGTGAGACTTTTCTCCCCGGAAAGATCTTCATATTCGGCGGCTTTGCACTGCGGGCCAATTCGCTTGGCCATCTGGAGCAGATTGAAAGCTACGCCCCTGGCCATCAGGTCAGACTTGGAAGTTTGAACTACACGGCTGACGTCCGCGGAGACTTGATCTTCGACGGGTTCGATCCATAGCCAAGCGCGCCGCACTGTCTCGAGGGGCATGATCTAGCTCTGCCGCCGAACAGTTTCCTGGAGGCCGCACCAGTGTCCGCTCCGACCTTTAGCTCGGAGCCAACCGCGCCGATCGAGGATGGGTGGCTGGACACCGCCTCAGGGGCTGCGATCTCTACGATGATTGAGACGTACACCTACCCCGTCCTTTGCGAAGCTCGTGACTCCATGGTGCCGAACTCCTATCCGGACTCCGAGCCTTCCGCGCCCCCGCCAATCGAATCCGTTTGGGTGCCGATCATGGATTTCACTGCCGCGGACATCTTTCAGCACTCGCCCTTTGGCGACATTCTGAATTCACTAAAGTCTCTCTCTTTACCAGGAGAGCCCTGGCCGGATTATGGTCAGGAAGGTTGGGACGCGGATGATGAAGAAATTCAATGCCCACCCACCACCCACTTCGTAGCCACTGTTGATGAATTAACCGATATGCTCGACTTCGACTCCGAAGACATCGACGGTATGGACGACGATGCAGGAGACGACCAAGAACCAGCGCCCACAGGGCAATGGAAGGCCACCTCGTCATACGACATATACATGGTGGACATCCCGAAAGATGGGAATGGCGATGGAACAGCGGAGGATGACCCCTCCAAGAAACAGCCTAAGCGTCAGCGTCAGCGGCGCCGCTCTAAATCCCGCCACAGCAAAAACGGTGATTCCGACACGGGAGACAATAACACCCCGAACAGTGCCGAAGACAACATCCTCCAGCAGGATTCGGCGCAGGAGGATGGAGAAGCCAGCCCTCATGAGAGAGCGGCAGAAAGAGAGGTGGAGGACGATAATTACATGCCTCCCTCCGAAGATGAGGCAAGCCTCGACAATGACGAATTCTTCGTGCCCGAGGAACCCGTCGAACAAGAGCGTTTCAAATGCAGGCTTATGGCCACGGCAAGCTGAAGGAAATATGCCCTAGAGGCAATAATAAAGTTATTACTTATTTCCTTATTTCATGATAAATGTTTATTATTCATGCTAGAATTGTATTAACCGGAAACATGATACATGTGTGGATACATAAACAAACATAGTGTCACTAGTATGCCTCTACTTGACTAGCTCGTGAATCAAAGATGGTTAAGTTTCCTAGCCATGGACAAAAGAGTTGTCATTTGATTAACAGGATCACATCATTAGGGGAATGATGTGATTGACATGACCCATTCCGTTAGCCTAGCACTTGATCGTTTAGTATGTTGCTATTGCTTTCTTCATGACTTATACATGTTCCTTTAACTATGAGATTATGCAACTCCCGTTTGCCGGAGGAACACTTTGGGTGCTACCAAAC
>NW_021266439.1:0-951 GCF_002162155.2 Triticum dicoccoides
GGCGGTAAGTGGTGAGAGCGTGTGTGAAGAAGTACACCCCTGCAGGGTTAACATCATCTATTTGAATAGCCGTGTCCGCGGAAAAGGACTTCTGGGTTGCTTATATCAGTTCATAGACAAGTGAAAGTGGATACTCTAAAATACGCAAGATAAGCGTGAGTGCTATGGATGGCGTTCTCGTAGGGAGACGGGAGCGGTTCCATAGTGGTGTATTGGTTGGTGAATATGTGGACTCGTGTGCGCCACCTCAAAAGAGTTACTCGCAGTCGTAGTTTAGGATAGCCACCGAGTCAAAGCTGGCTTGCTGCAGTTAAACCCCACCACCCCTTTGTTGATAATGATGCATATGTAGATAGTTCTGATGTAAGTCTTGCTGGGTACATTTGTACTCACGTTTGCCTATTTTATGTTTTTGCAGAGAGACTTCGGTCTCACTAGTAGTTCCGCGTGGACTTCGACGTTTAGCTTGTTACCTCAGCTACGATCTTGTGCCTCGGCAGGATTGGTAGATAGTCAGGCTTCTCAGCCTTTTTCATTTATAGATGTCTGTACTCAGACATGTTAAGCTTCCGCATGTGCTTTGACTTGTATGCTCTGATTGTTGGGTCATAAGACCCATGTTTGTAATATCTCGCTCCTCGGAGCCTATTGAATATTTACTTGTGTCGTAGAGTCAGGTTGTGATGCCTTGTTGTATTTGCACATATCGAGCATATTGTGTGTATGATTGAAATGCTTGGTATGTGTGGGATCTGACTATCTAGTTGTTTATCCTTAGTAGCCTCTCTTACCGGGAAATGTCTCCTAGTGTTTCCACCGAGCCATGGTAGCTTGCTACTGCTCCGGAACACTTAGGCTGGCCGGCATGTGTCTTTCCTCGTTCCTGTGTCTGTCCCTTCGGGGAAATGTCACGCATTGAGTACCGGAGGCCTGTTAGCCCGCTACAGCCCG
>NW_021266440.1:0-1128 GCF_002162155.2 Triticum dicoccoides
GAAAGATACTCGGTCGGTGCAAAAGGTGCACTTCCCAAGGTTACCAAACAAACGTGCATCACGTAGAGCAATAAAAACAGCACGTAAATGTTCCAAATGTTCTTCCAAAGATCTGCTATAAATCAATATGTCATCAAAGTAAACTACCACAAATCGTCCAATGAAAGCACGTAAAACTTCGTTCATTAATCTCATGAAAGTACTAGGTGCATTAGTTAACCCAAAAGGCATGACTAACCACTCATATAATCCAAACTTAGTTTTAAATGCTGTTTTCCATTCATCTCCCAATTTCATACGAATTTGATGGTAGCCACTACGCAAATCAACTTTGGAGAATATTGTAGAGCCACTCAATTCATCAAGCATATCATCTAGCCTAGGAATAGGATGACGATAACGAAGAGTAATATTATTAATGCCTCTACAATCAACACACATACGTGATGTACCATCCTTTTTTGGCACTAGAATAATAGGAACAACACAAGGACTAAGGGATTCGCGTATATAACCTTTGTCGAGAAGCTCTTGTACTTGACGCATAATCTCCTTCGTCTCCTCTGGATTGGTACGGTATGGTGCACGGTTTGGCAGTGAAGCACCGGGAATTAAGTCAATCTGATGCTCAATCCCTCGAATAGGCGGTAATCCCGGTGGCACGTCTTGTGGAAAAACGTCAGCGAACTCCTGCAAAATGTGAGTGACAGCAGGAGGCAAAGAGGAAGGCACGTCCTCGAATGAAAATAATGCCTCTTTGCACACAAAAGCATAGCAAACAGATTTGCTGAAATCTAGCTCATCAATATCAGATTTGGTGGCAAATAAACATGCACTTTTCAATTTAATTTCAGAAGCAACACTAGATGGTTTATTATTAGGCTTCATTTGTTGCTCAAATTCTTTTGCCACAATCTGATTTTCACTCTTATTCTTCTCCTGTTGTGCTTTATTAGCTCTATTAATATCATCTTTCAAAATGGAATCAGGAGTCATAGGAAGCAAAGTAATATTTTTATCCTTATGAACAAGAGTATAGTGATTGTTTCTACCATGGTGTACAGAATTTTTATCAAATTGCCATGGTCTACCAAGTAATAAGGAACATGCTTGCATAGGTACCACATC
>NW_021266441.1:0-655 GCF_002162155.2 Triticum dicoccoides
AGTGTTTTGAGACAGGTGCCATTATAGGAAGTTTTTTTTGACCTGTTTCCAGTTTTTGGGTCCGGGCAGTCGAAAAAAAAAATTGGTCGAAAAAAAAATTTCGTGCCCATCCTGTCAGTTTGACCTAGGAAGAGTTTTGAGACACTCGCCATTATAGTGATTTTTCGCAAAAAAAAAAGCAGCGCAAAAAATAAAAAAAAAGAGCGCAAAAAAAAGGGCGAAAAAAAAATTCAGAGTGTGCTTTTCCCTTGTTTACGTGCCGCGCCGTGATTTTGTTGGTGTTCTAGGCTCGCGTCTCTAGCACAGTCTAGCCTAGGACCAGCACAGTACCGTCGTTGAGCGTTTATTCAACTTTGCATCTCTGAATTGATTATTGCTGACCCTTTTTGCTACCATACTATAAGCCTTCCCAGCTCCACATACATCTACGTCGTGTGTTTGACTCTCCCTGGTAATCGCTCTATCCAAGCTTTGAGAGTTTTTGACTACAACGGTTGCCGATCACCGCCTGCTGCTGGGTAAGAACTGGTAAGAATTTGAGATTTGCTTGACGGATTTGTGATACACCACCACCACTTCTTAGTAGTCTGTAGGATCATATTCTTGTGTGTTTCTATTGCTGCTAACCATGCCAGGATCACAAGCCGACGAGATT
>NW_021266442.1:0-1155 GCF_002162155.2 Triticum dicoccoides
CGCAGTTTTGGCCAATTCTGGCCTATTTCATGGCCTATTACTCACTGTTTTGGGGTCCTAAAGAGATTTCCATGGTTGTCGAACCCCAAGTTGTGCTTACGTGTTGGTCGTCAAGAATCGCAGTCTGGGCCGATTTTGGCCCATTTCTTGGACTATTACTCAGTTTTGGGTTCCCGAAGTGATTTCCACGATTGACGAACCCCTGGGTGCGTTTACGTGTCGGTCATCAGCACTCACAATTTTGGCCGATTCTGGTCTGTTTCGTGCACTATTACTCACCGTTTTGGGGACCCAGAGCGATTTCCACGATTGAAGATCCCCAGGTTGAGTTTACGTGTCCGTCGTCAACACTCAAAGTTTTGGCCAATTCTGACCCGTTTAGTGGACTATTACTCACCGTTTTGGTGTCCCGAAGTGATTTCCATAGTTGTTGAATTCCAAGGGGCGCTTACGTGTCGGTCATCAACACTCGCAGTTTTGGCCGATTCTGGGCTCTTTCATGGACTATTACTCACTGTTTTGGGGTCCCGAAGTGATTTCCATGGTTGTCGGACCCCAAGGTGTGCTTATGTGTTGGTCGTCAAGACTCGCAGTCTGGGCCGATTCTAGCCTGTTTCGTGGACTATTACTCACTGTCTTGTGGTCCCGGAGTGATTTCCACGATTAACGAACTTAACCCCGGGGTGCGTTTATGTGCCGGTCAGCAACACTCACAGTTTTTGTCGATTCCGCCCCGTTTCATGGCCTATTACTCACTGTTTTGAGGTCTCGGAGTGATTTCCACGATTATGGAACCCCAGGGTGCGTTTAAGTGTCGGTCATCAGCACTCACTATTTTGGCCGATTCTGGTCCGTTTCGTGTACTATTACTCACTGTTTTGGGGTCCCAGAGCGATTTCCACGATTGACGATCCCCGGGGTGCGTTTACGTGTCCGTCGTCAACACTCAAAGTTTTGACCAATTCTGACCCGTTTCGTGGACTATTACTCGTCGTTTTGGTGTACCGAAGCGATTTCCATAGTTGTTGAACCCCGAGGTGCGCTTACGTGTCGATCATCGACACTCGCAGTTTTGGCCAATTCTGGCCTATTTCATGGCCTATTACTCACTGTTTTGGGGTCCTAAAGAGATTTCCATGGTTGTCGAACCCCAAG
>NW_021266443.1:0-1321 GCF_002162155.2 Triticum dicoccoides
TATATTTGGCACACAAACAATTCACCATCATATGTCTTCGTGAAAAGAGTGGGATCTAGGGAACCAGGTATGAAGCCTTTGCTCTTCAGGAAGTATTTGAGTGTGTCATACCAGGCCCTAGGGGCTTGTTTGAGGCCATACAGTGCCTTGTTGAGCTTGTATACCATGTCAGGATGTTTTGGATTTTCAAAGCCAGGCGGTTGTGCAACATACACTTCTTCTTCAATCTTGCCATTGAGAAAGGCACTCTTCACATCCATTTGATATAGAAGTATGTTATGATGATTTGCATAGGCCAGCAGTATGCGTATGGCTTCAAGTCTAGCCACAGGAGCAAATGTTTCATCGAAGTCAATGCCTTCCACTTGAGTATATCCTTGAGCAATGAGACGAGCTTTGTTTCTGACAACTTGACCATGCTCATCTTGCTTGTTGCGGTATATCCATTTGGTACCTATTATATTATGCTTCCATGGATTAGGACGCTTAACCAGTTCACATACTGTAGCGACCCGACTCGGTAAGAGTCGAAGTCTCTGTGCTTACCGTGCTAGTCCCTGGATCGACTTGCTAGCACACACAGTACTCGATGAAATAACAGAAATAACACACATCTCTTTATTACATCGATAGTCCAGGAGCAATACATTTATTACCAAATAGGGCATAGAGCCAATAAACAAATACTGCGGAAGCAAAGTAGTAAATGAGTCCAACTCCACGAGCAAGGTTGAGTGTAGAACATCGACCTATAGCACCTTAATCCTCGTCGGATATATCTACAACGTGATAAGTTGCAGCCATATAGGTCAGTACATTGAATGTACTGGCAAGTCACATCATAAGTGTAATGAACCTACTTGTACATGCAATTTGGCTGGTGGAAAGCTCTAAGTTTAATTTTTGCATAAAGCTAGTTTTTCCCTATTAGAAAAGATGTTATTCTACTACTACACATTTGCATAGGATGAGTTGGCAAACCCAACTCCATCCGTTCCCAAGTTTCATTTAAAACCCAACTGTTTAATTAAAGGTGAGGAGATCTCCCAGCATTTTCACTACTAGAAGCTCAAGATGTCCGTAACCGGGGACACGGCTAATCGATTAGGTTGACACTCTGCAGAGGTTGCGCACTTTTCCCCACAAGATTCGACCACCTCCATGATCGGAAGATCGAGACATAGTCTTTCGAAAATGCTCCCCCTTAACCCACGGATAGGCCGGTACACCTACATCCTTCTACATCTGCTAGCCCATCCCGGAAGGGGTCACACTAACTACTCAACTAAGCCAGAGCCCATATTGGCTTGTGGCTGCACAC
>NW_021266444.1:0-1055 GCF_002162155.2 Triticum dicoccoides
GAACCCCAAGGTGCGCTTAAGTGTAGGTCATCAACAATCACAGTTTGGGCCGATTCTGGCCCGTTTCTTAGACTATTACTTAGTTATCGGGGTCCCGAAATGATTTCCACGATTTACGAACCCCGGGTTGTGTTTACGTGTCGGTCAGCAACACTCACAATTTTGGCCAATTCTAACGTGTTTTGTGGACTATTACTCACCTTTTTCAGGTCCTGAAGTGATTTCCATAGTTGTTGAACCCCAAGGCACACTTACGTGTCGGTCATCAAAACTCATAGTTTTGGCTGATTCTAGTCCGTATCATGGACTATTACTCACTTTTTTGGGCCCCCGAAGTGATTTCCACGGTTAACGAACCACGGGGTGCATTTACGTGTCGGTCATCAACACTCACAGTTTTGGCCGATTCTGGCCCGTTTCTTGGACTATTACTCTGTTTTTGGGTCTCGGCGTGATTTCCATGATTGATGAACACCAGGGTGCATTTGTGTGTCGCTCATCAACACTCGCAGTTTTTGCCGATTCTGGCCCGTTTCGTGGAGTATTACGCACTGTTTTGTGGTATCGAAGTGATTTCAACGATTAACGAACCGCGGGGTGCGTTTACGTTTCGGTCATCAACACTTACACTTTTGTCAGATTCTAGCCTTTTTTGTATACTATTACTCACTGTTTTGGGGTCCCGGAGTGATTTCCACGATTAACGAACCCCGACGTGCGTTTACGTGTCGGTCATCAACACTCACAGTTTTGGCCGATTCTGGCCCGTTTCGTGGACTATTACTCACTTTTTTGGGTCCCCGGAGTGATTTCCACGATTAACGAACCCCTGGGTGCGCTTACGGGTTGGTTATCAACACTCGCGGTTTTTGTCGATTCTGACCCGTTTCGTGGACTGTTACTCACCGTTTTGGGGCCCCAAAGCGATTTCCATGGTTGTTGAACCCCAAGGTGCGCTTAAGTGTAGGTCATCAACAATCGCAGTTTGGGACGATTCTGGCCCGTTTCTTGGACTATTACTTAGTTATGGGGGTCCCGAAATGACCCCGGGTTGT
>NW_021266445.1:0-1467 GCF_002162155.2 Triticum dicoccoides
CGCAAGTCTAAGCTTAGACCACGAGCAGATGGACCCTTCAAGGTGCTCGCACGCTACAATGACAACGCTTACAAGATCGACCTCCCATGCGACAAATACAACGTGAGCGACATCTTCAACATCAAAGATCTCTCTCCCTTCCATGGTGATGAAGAACTCGATCCGAGGACGGATCTTCCCCAAGGGAGGGGAGATGATGCGGAGCATACCACGACCATCCCCATGGACGCCACCTCAACTATCCAAGCTCCAAGTGGAGCAATGACAAGGGCTAGGGCACGTGCTATTCAATCTGAGGTACAACCCTCAAGACTCGGAGCCGAGGACTGTAGAAGAAGAGACAGGCGTCAACACTCTGGACTTCCCGGAACTTCCGGCCCCCGGACCTTCCGGCCGACCCGGAGCTTCCGGCCACCGATGACTTCGACCAGCCCAGGCGTGCCAACTCTCGGGTTAGCCCGGACCCCGTCCCGGACCTTCCGGCGCCTGGAACCTCTAGCCTGCCTGGACCTTCCGGCCCCCGGATGCCAGCACATCTCCACCGCGCCAACTCTCTGGTTAGGCCGGACCCTCCCCGGAACCTCCGGCGCCCGGAACTTCCGGCCTAGCCCGGAACTTCCGGCCCTGCCTGCGCGTAGCCACTTGGACCAAGGCCCGTGTACCCTTTCGTCACCTAGACTATATATACTCTATCCCGTACGACTATCTAGGGTTAGCGTTGTGATAGCTCATTTGAGAGATAGAGCTTCGCTCATCCATATCGGATCTACTCCTTGAGAGAGACCGCAACCCCTCTTCGGAGAAGATCCACCTTGGATTCAAGACCCCTTTATGGGAAGATCCCCTTGTGGATTCAAGACCTCCTCATGGAGAAGAACCGGCTAAACTATGTATCGTCCTTTGTTGGATTTGCATCGTGTATCTCTTTGTGTTTCGAGGATCTAGCACATGTGTGACTATTTCTTCTTGGTTGAGTGATTCTCTCGTGTTTCCCCTCATGATTTCCCTCGTTTTACCCCTCATGTTCCTCGTGTTCTTCACGGGGTCCGCTCCTTTCTTGAAAGATCAGGCCACTAGGGTTCTACCCTACATCAGAAAACACAAGAGGAAACACGAGAGAATCACTCAACCAACAAGAAGAGATCAGACATGCGCTAGATCGATGAACACAAAGGTGAGATACAAGATCCAAAGTCAACAACGGACGATACAAAGGTAGCCGGTCTTCTCCATGAGGAGGTCTTGATGTTCTTCTTCAAAAGGAGGTCTTGAATCCAAAGGGATCTTCTTCGAAGAGGCCGCGGTCTCTCACGAGGAATAGATCCGATGTGGATGAGCGAAGCTCTATCTCTAAGTATGAGCTAAACCAACGCTAACCCTAACTAGGAGGAGGTGGAGGAGTATATATAGCTAGGTCCATGAAGGGGTAAGTGGGACAGGGATACATGGGCCTCGGGCCCGATCTCT
>NW_021266446.1:0-1479 GCF_002162155.2 Triticum dicoccoides
GGTCATTTACCTAATTGTTTAGAGAGCTAAATGACCGTGAAATTGAAAATCACTACAAAATGAATTCTGAAAATGTTGAAACTTGGCATGGTATCATCATTTCACCCGCATTGCATGTGTGAAAGAGTAGAGAGGGTCACGGCAAAAATTGGATGCACTTCATGTACAAATTGGACAAACTCTTTCGGAGTATCAGGGTTTTGGACGAGAACTCATCTGTTACACGGGCACTTCAATGTTTCTTAAACTTATTTGAACTCCGGACTTCTTTTGTGTTCAGTATGCAGCATTCAAAGTGACGTCGTCAATTTCCAACATGTTCTAACATCATTTGTTGTTTTTGGTCATTTACCTAATTGTTTAGAGAGCTAAATGACTGTGAAATTGAAAATCACTACAAAATGAATTCTGAAAATGTTGAAACTTGGCATGGTATCATCATTTCACCCGCATAGCATGTGCGAAAGAGTAGAGAGGGTCACGGCAAAAAATGGACGCACTTCGTGTACAAACTGGACAAACCCTTTCGGAGTATTAGGGTTTCGGATGAGAACTCATCCGTTACACGGGCACTTCAATGTTTTTTAAACTTATTTGAACTCTGGACTTCTTTTGTGTTCTGTATGCAGCATTCAAAGCGACGTCATCAATTCCCAACATGTTCTGACATCATTTGTTGTTTTTCGGTCGTTTACCTAATTGTTTAGAGAGCTAAATGACCGTAAAATTGAAAATCACTACAAAATGAATTCTGAAAATGTTGAAACTTGGCATGGTATCATCATTTCACCCACATAGCATGTGCGAAAGAGTAGAGAGGGTCACGGCAAAAACTGGACGCACTTCATGTACAAACTGGACAAACTCTTTCGGAGTATCAGGGTTTCGGACGAGAACTCATCTGTTACACGGGCACTTCGATGTTTTTTAAACTTATTTGAACTCCGACTTCTTTTGTGTTCAGTATGCAGCATTCAAAGCGACTTCATCAATTTCCAACATGTTCTGACATCATTTGTTGTTTTTCGGTCATTTACCTAATTGGTTAGAGAGCTAAATGACCGTGAAATTGAAAATCACTACAAAATGAATTCTGAAAATGTTGAAACTTGGCATGGTATCATCATTTCACCCGCATAGCATGTGCGAAAGAGTAGAGAGGGTCACGGCAAAAACTGGACGCACTTCATGTACAAACTGGACAAACTCTTTCGGAGTATCAGGGTTTCGGACGAGAAATCATCTGTTACACGGGCACTTCAATGTTTTTTAAACTTTTTTGAACTCCGGACTTCTTTTGTGTTCAGTATGCAATTCAAAGCGACGTCATCAATTTCCAACATGTTCTAACGTCATTTGTTTTTTTTGGTCATTTACCTAATTGTTTAGAGAGCTAAATGACCGTGAAATTGAAAATCACTACAAAATGAATTCTGAAAATGTTGAAACTTGGCATGGTATCATCATTTCACCCGCATT
>NW_021266447.1:0-1297 GCF_002162155.2 Triticum dicoccoides
GTGTAGTAGGGGTCGTCGTCGACGGTGGCGTCTGGCTCCTGGACTCCAGTATCTGGTTGCGACAACCAGAACGAAAGGAAGGGGGAAAAGGGGGGAGAAAGCAACCGTGAGTACTCATCCAAAGTACTCGCAAGCAAGGAACTACACTACATATGCATGGGTATATGTTTAAGGAGGCCATATCAGTGGACTGAACTGCAGAATGCCAGAATAAGAGGGGGATAGCTAATCCTGTCGAAGACTACGCTTCTGGCAGCCTCCGTCTTGCATCAAGTATAAGAGAGTAGATTGAAGTCCTCCAAGTAGCATCTCATAGCATAATCCTACCCGGCGATCCCCTCCTCATATCCCTGAGGTAGAGCGACCACCGGTTGTATCTGGCACTTGGAAGGGTGTGTTTTATTAAGTATCCGGTTCTAGTTGTCATAAGGTCAAGGTACAACTCCAAGTCGTCCTGTTACCGAAGAGCACGGCTATTCGAATAGATTAACTTCCCTGCAGGGGTGCACCAACTTACCCAACACGCTTGATCCCATTTGGCCGGACACACTTTCCTGGGTCATGCCCGGCCTCGGAAGATCAACACGTCGCAGCCCCACCTAGGCACAACAGAGAGGCCAGCATGCCGGTCTAAACCTAAGCGCACAGGGGTCTGGGCCCATCGCCCATAGCACACCTGCACGTTGCGAGGGCGGCCGGAAGCAGACCTAGCCTAGCAGGCGTTCCAGTCCAATCCGGCACGCGCCGCTCCGTCGCTGACGTCTGAAGTGCTTCGGCTGATACCACGACGTCGGGATACCCATAACTACTCCCGCGTAGATGGTTAGTGCATATAGGCTCGTAGCCAACTCAGATCAAATACCAAGATCTCGTTAAGCGTGTTAAATATCCGCGAACGCCGAACAGGGCCAGGCCCACCTCTCTCCTAGGCGGTCTCAACCTGCCCTGTCGCTCCGCCACAAAGATCCACACAGAGGGCCGTCGGGACAAAGGTCCTTTCAGCCCCCAATCCATGAATCACTCGCGGGTACTCTTCGAGCTGACCCGACTTTAGTCACCATCTGTATAGTATGTATGTATGTATAGTATATACCCGTGATCACCTCCCGAGTGATCACGGCCCAATAGTATAGCAAGGCAGACTGACAAGAATGTAGGGCCAATGATGATAAACTAGCATCCTATACTAAGCATTTAGGATTGCAGGTAAGGTATCAACAGATGTAGCAACAATGTCAGGCTATGCATCAGAATAGGATCAACGGAAAGCAGTAACAGGCTACACTACTCTAATGCA
>NW_021266448.1:0-2392 GCF_002162155.2 Triticum dicoccoides
ATACCCATGTTGGCTCCCACATGCTCCACGATGATCTCATTGGATGAACCACGATGTCGAGGATTCAATCAACCCCGTACGCTATTCCCTTTGTCTATCGATATGTTACTTGCCCGAGATTCGATCGTCGGTATCCCAATACCTCGTTCAATCTCGTTACCGGCAAGTCACTTTACTCGTACCGTAATGCATGATCCCGTGACCAGACACTTGGTCACTCTGAGCTCATTATGATGATGCATTACCGAGTGGGCCTAGTGATACCTCTCCGTCATACGGAGTGACAAATCCCAGTCTTGATCCATGTCACCCAACAGACACTTTCGGAGATACCCGTAGTCTACCTTTATAGTCACCCAGTTACGTTGTGACGTTTGGCATACCCAAAGCACTCCTACGGTATCCGGGAGTTACACGATCTCATGGTCTAAGGAAAAGATACTTGACATTAGAAAACTCTAGAAAACGAACTATACGATCTTGTGCTATGTTTAGGATTGGGTCTTGTCCATCACATCATTCTCCTAATGATGTGATCTCGTTATCAATGACATCCAGTGTCCATAGTCAAGAAACCATGACTATCTGTTGATCAACGAGCTAGTCAACTAGAGGCTCACTAGGGACACGTTGGTGTCTGTTATTCACACATGTATTACGATTTCCGGATAACACAATTATAGCATGAATAAAGACAATTATCATGAACAAGGAAATATAATAATAATGCTTTTATTATTGCCTCTAGGGCATATTTCCAACAGTGACTGTTGGAAATATGCCCTAGAGGCAATAATAAATTGATTATTATTATATTTCCTTGTTCATGATAATCGTTTATTATCCATGCTAGAATTGTATTGATAGGAAACTCAGATACATGTGTGGATACATAGACAACACCATGTCCCTAGTAAGCCTCTAGTTGACTAGCTCGTTAATCAATAGATGGTTATGGTTTCCTGACAATGGACATTGGATGTCGTTGATAACGGGATCACATCATTAGGAGAATGATGTGATGGACAAGACCCAATCCTAAGCCTAGCACACGATCATGTAGTTCGTATGCTAAAGCTTTTCTAATGTCAAGTATCATTTCCTTAGACCATGAGATTGTGCAACTCCCGGATACCGTAGGAGTGCTTTGGGTGTGCCAAACGTCACAACGTAACTGGGTGGCTATAAAGGTACACTACGGGTATCTCTGAAAGTGTCTGTTGGGTTGGCACGAATCGAGATTGGGATTTTGTCACTCCGTGTAAACGGAGAGGTATCTCTGGGCCCACTCTGTAGGACATCATCATAATGTGCACAATGTGACCAAGGGGTTGATCATGGGATGATGTGTTACGGAACGAGTAAAGAGACTTGCCGGTAACGAGATTGAACAAGGTATCGGTATACCGATGATCGAATCTCGGGCAAGTACCATACCGCTAGACAAAGGGAATTGTATACGGGATTGATTGAGTCCTTGACATCGTGGTTCATCCGATGAGATCATCGTGGAACATGTGGGAGCCAACATGGGTATCCAGATCCCGCTGTTGGTTATTGACCGGAGAACGTCTCGGTCATGTCTGCATGTCTCCCGAACCCGTAGGGTCTACACACTTAAGGTTCGATGACGCTAGGGTTATAAAGGAAGCTTGTATGTGGTTACCGAATGTTGTTCGGAGTCCCGGATGAGATCCCGGACATCACGAGGAGTTCCGGAATGGTCCGGAGGTAAAGATATATATATAGGAAGTCCTGTTTCGGCCATCGGGACAAGTTTCGGGGTCATCGGTATTGTACCGGGACCACCGGAAGGGTCCCGGGGGCCCACCGGGTGGGGCCACCTACCCCGGGGGGCCACATGGGCTGTAGGGGGTGCGCCTTGGCCTACATGGGCCAAGGGCACCAGCCCCTAGAGGCCCATGCGCCAAGATATAGGAAAAAGGGGACAGTTCTAAAGGGGGAAGGCACCTCCGAGGTGCCTTGGGGAGGATGGACTCCTCCCCCCCTCTTAGCCGCACCCCTTCCTTGGAGGAAGGGGCAAGGCTGCGCCTCCCCCCTCTCCCCTGCCCCTATATATAGTGGAGGGGAGGGAGGGCATCCATACCTGAGCCCTTGGCGCCTCCCTCCCTCCCGTGACACCTCCTCCTCTCCCGTAGGTGCTTGGCGAAGCCCTGCAGGATTGCCACGCTCCTCCATCATCACCATGCCGTTGTGCTGCTGCTGGATGGAGTCTTCCTCAACCTCTCCCTCTCTCCTTGCTGGATCAAGGCGTGGGAGACATCGTCGAGCTGTACGTGTGTTGAACGCGGAGGTGCCGTCCGTTCGGCACTAGGATCATCGGTGATCTGAATCACGACGAGTACGACTCCATCAACCCCGTTCACTTGAA
>NW_021266449.1:0-1140 GCF_002162155.2 Triticum dicoccoides
AATAATAAAAGCATTATTATTATATTTCCTTGTTCATGATAATTGTCTTTATTCATGCTATAATTGTGTTATCCGGAAATCGTAATACATGTGTGAATAACAGACACCAACATGTCCCTAGTGAGCCTCTAGTTGACTAGCTCGTTGATCAACAGATAGTCATGGTTTCCTGACTATGGACACTGGATGTCATTGATAACGAGATCACATCATTGGGAGAATGATGTGATGGACAAGACCCAATCCTAAACATAGCACAAGATCGTATAGTTTGTTTGCTAGAGTTTTCCAATGTCAAAGTATCTTTTCCTTAGACCATGAGATCGTGTAACTCCCGGATACCGTAGGAGTGCTTTGGGTATGCCAAACGTCACAACGTAACTGGGTGACTATAAAGGTAGACTACGGGTATCTCCGAAAGTGTCTGTTGGGTGACATGGATCAAGGCTGGGATTTGTCACTCCGTATGACGGAGAGGTATCACTGGGCCCACTCGGTAATGCATCATCATAATGAGCTCAGAGTGACCAAGTGTCTGGTCACGGGATCATGCATTACGGTACGAGTAAAGTGACTTGCCGGTAACGAGATTGAACGAGGTATTGGGATACCGACGATCGAATCTCGGGCAAGTAACATATCGATAGACAAAGGGAATAGCGTACGGGATTGATTGAATCCTCGACATCGTGGTTCATCCGATGAGATCATCGTGGAGCATGTGGGAGCCAACATGGGTATCCAGATCCCGCTGTTGGTTATTGATCGGAGAGTCGCCTCGGTCATGTCTGCTTGTCTCCCGAACCCGTAGGGTCTACACACTTAAGGTTCGGTGACGCTAGGGTTATGAAGATATGTATATGCAGAAACCCGAATGTTGTTCGGAGTCCCGGATGAGATCCCGGACGTCACGAGGAGTTCCGGAATGGTCCGGAGGTAAAGAAATATATATAGGAAGTGCTATTTCGGGCATCGGGACAAGTTTCGGGGTTATCGGTATTGTACCGGGACCACCGGAAGGGTCCCGGGGGTCCACCGGGTGGGGCCACCTGTCCCGGGGGGCCACATGGGCTGTAGGGGGTGAGCCTTGGCCTAGATGGGCCAAGGGCACCAGCCCCTATAGGCCCATGCGCCTAGGGT
>NW_021266449.1:1150-1867 GCF_002162155.2 Triticum dicoccoides
GTGGTTCATCCGATGAGATCATCGTGGAGCATGTGGGAGCCAACATGGGTATCCAGATCCCGCTGTTGGTTATTGACCGGAGAGTCGTCTCGGTCATGTCTGCTTGTCTCCCGAACCCGTAGGGTCTACACACTTAAGGTTCGGTGACGCTAGGGTTATGAAGATATGTATATGCAGAAACCCGAATGTTGTTCGGAGTCCCGGATGAGATCCCGGACGTCACGAGGAGTTCCGGAATGGTCCGGAGGTAAAGAATTATATATAGGAAGTGCTATTTCGGGCATCGGGACAAGTTTCGGGGTTATCGGTATTGTACCGGGACCACCGGAAGGGTCCCGGGGGTCCACCGGGTGGGGCCACCTGTCCCGGGGGGCCACATGGGCTGTAGGGGGTGCGCCTTGGCCTAGATGGTCCAAGGGCACCAGCCCCTATAGGCCCATGTGCCTAGGGTTTCCACCATGGAAGAGTCCATGTGGTGGAAGGCACCCCTAGGTGCCTTGGGGGGAGGGAAACCTCCCCTTGGCCGCCGCCCCCCCCCCCCCTAGTAGATCTCATCTACTAGGGCCGGCGCCCCCCTGGCACCCCTATATATAGTGGGGGGAGAGGAGGGATTTCACACCAGCCCCTGGCGCCTCCATCTCCCCCCGTTACGTCTCTCCCTCGTAGTCTCGGCGAAGCCCTGCTGCTGTGACGCCCTGCATCCACCACCACGCCGTC
>NW_021266449.1:1877-2554 GCF_002162155.2 Triticum dicoccoides
TTACGTCTCTCCCTCGTAATCTCGGCGAAGCCCTGCTGCTGTGACGCCCTGCATCCACCACCACGCCGTCGTGCTGCTGGATCTTCATCAACCTCTCCTTCCCCCTTGCTGGATCAAGAAGGAGGAGACGTCTCCCATCCTGTACGTGTGTTGAACGCGGAGGTGCCGTCCGTTCGACGCTGGTCATCGGTGATTTGGATCACGTCGAGTACGACTACATCATCATCGTTCTTTTGAACGCTTCCGTGCGCGATCTACAAAGGTATGTAGATGCATCTAATCACTCGTTGCTAGATGAACTCCTAGATGATCTTGGTGAAACGAGTAGGAAAATTTTTGTTTTCTGCAACGTTCCCCAACAGTGGCATCATGAGCTAGGTCTATGTGTAGTTCTTCTTGCGCGAGTAGAACACAATTTGTTGTGGGCGTAGATTTGTCAACTTTCTTGCCGTTACTAGTCCTTTCTTGCTTCAGCGGTATTGTGGGATGAAGCGGCCCGGACCAACCTTACACGTACGCTTACGTGAGACCGGTTCCACCGACTAACATGCACTAGTTGCATAAGGTGGCTGGCGGGTGTCTGTCTCTCTCACTTTAGTTGGAGCGGAATCGATGAACAGGGTCCTTATGAAGGGTAAATAGAAGTTGACAAATCACGTTGTGGCTTTAACGTAGGT
>NW_021266450.1:0-1949 GCF_002162155.2 Triticum dicoccoides
TCCTATTCGTCAAGAAGAAGGATGGTACGGACCGGATGGTTGTAGATTACCGACCTGTCAATTTGGTCACAATCAAGAACAAATATCCGCTCCCCAGGATCAACGACCTGTATGATCAGCTCGCTGGATCCTCAGTCTTCTCCAAGATGGATTTGAGGTTGGGCTACCATCAAATCAAAATCAGAAACGGGGACATTCCTAAAACGGCCTTTGTCACTCGTTATGGCCAATACGAGTACACCGTCATGTCCTTCGGTTTAACCAACGCTCCAGCCACCTTTTCTCGGTTAATGAACTCAATCTTCATGGAGTATTTGGATAAATTCGTCGTAGTTTATCTCGATGATATACTCATCTACTCCAAGAACGAGGAGGAACATGCCGAACATCTAAGGCTAGTGTTAAAGAAACTTCAAGAGCATCGCCTTTATGCCAAATTTTCTAAACGTGAATTTTGGTTGTCAGAAGTGACCTATCTGGGTCATGTAATATCTGGTAAAGGTATTGCTGTTAACCCTGAGCGAGTTCAAGCCGTCCTTAATTGGACTCCACCTGAATCGGTCAAGCAAGTTCGGAGTTTTCTGGGCTTAGCGAGCTATTGTCGTCGCTTTGTCGAGAACTTCTCCAAAGTTGCTAAACCTCTAACCGAACTTCTCAAGAAAGATAAGAAGTTCGAATGGACTCCACAATGTGAGCATAGCTTTCAGGAACTGAAAAGACGCCTGACCTCTGCTCCCGTACTGGTACCGCCAGACTTCTCCAAGGACTTTGTTATCTACTGCGATGCCTCGCGACAAGGACTAGGTTGCATTCTCATGCAAGATCGACACGTAATTGCCTACGCTTCACGGCAATTGCACCCACATGAGGAGAATTATCCTACTCATGATCTAGAGCTTGCAGCCGTAGTCTATGCACTCAAGACCTGGCGACATTACCTCCTCGGTAACCGTTGCGAAATATTCACTGATCACCAAAGTCTGAAGTACATTTTCACCCAACCGGATCTGAATCTCAGGCAAAGACGTTGGGTTGAGTTGATCATAGACTTCGACTTAGGAATAACCTACACCCCAGGGAAAGCCAACGTCATGGCTGATGCGCTAAGTCGTAAATCTTATTGTAACAACGTGATGTTACAACAAAGTCAACCGCTTCTCCATGAGGAATTTCGGAAGCTTAACCTTCACATTGTTCCTCAAGGTTTTCTTTCCACCTTGGTGGCAAAACCTACCCTTACGGATCAGATTATCAAAGCACAGAAGGTAGATCCGGGAATTTCCCGCATCAAGAGAAACATCCAAAAAGGAATTGCGAATTGCTTCTCCATTAATGATCAAGGGGTCGTATACTTCGGGAATCGACTAGTGGTTCCCAAAGTGCGAAACCTGAGGCGATTGATCCTTAAGGAAGCTCATGAATCTCCTCTCTCCATTCATCCCGGTAGTACTAAGATGTATCAGGACCTACGCCAGAGGTTCTGGTGGACTAGGATGAAGAGAGAAATTGCTCAGTATATTGCTAATTGCGATGTCTGTCGTCGTGTAAAAGCAGAGCATCAACGGCCTGCTGGCACCCTTCAACCCTTAGCTATTCCTGAATGGAAATGGGATAAAATTGGTATGGATTTCATTACCGGTTTTCCCAGGACCAAGAGAGGGAATAATGCTATCTTCGTCGTTGTCGATCGTCTTTCCAAAGTAGCCCATTTCCTACCTGTTCGTGAGAGTATAACCGCTAGTCAGCTGGCAGACTTATACATCTCCCGTATAGTGTCTCTCCGTGGTGTTCCTTTGGAAATTAACTCGGATCGAGGAAGTCTTTTCACCTCTCGATTTTGGGAAAGTTTCCAAAATGCTATGGGGACCCGTCTCTCCTTTAGCACCGCTTTCCACCCTCAGTCGAGTGGTCAAGTGGAACGCGTCAACCAGATTCTAGAAGACATGCTT
>NW_021266451.1:0-4316 GCF_002162155.2 Triticum dicoccoides
AGAGGCATTATTTTCATTCGAGGACGTGCCTTCCTCTTTGCCTCCTGCTGTCACTAACATTTTGCAGGAGTTCGCTGACGTTTTTCCACAAGACGTGCCACCGGGATTACCGCCTATTCAAGGGATTGAGCATCAGATTGACTTAATTCCCGGTGCTTCACTGCCAAACCGTGCACCATACCGTACCAATCCAGAGGAGACGAAGGAGATTATGCGTCAAGTACAAGAGCTTCTCGACAAAGGTTATATACGCGAATCCCTTAGTCCTTGTGCTGTTCCTATTATTCTAGTGCCGAAAAAGGATGGTACATCACGTATGTGTGTTGATTGTAGAGGCATTAATAATATTACTATTCGTTATCGTCATCCTATTCCTAGGCTAGATGATATGCTTGATGAATTGAGTGGCTCTACTATATTCTCCAAAGTTGATTTGCGTAGTGGCTACCATCAAATTTGTATGAAATTGGGAGATGAATGGAAAACAGCATTTAAAACTAAGTTTGGATTATATGAGTGGTTAGTCATGCCTTTTGGGTTAACTAATCCACCTAGTACTTTCATGAGATTAATGAACGAAGTTTTACGTGCTTTCATTGGACGATTTGTGGTAGTTTACTTTGATGACATATTGATTTATAGCAGATCTTTGGAGGAACATTTGGAACATTTACGTGCTGTTTTTATTGCTCTACGTGATGCACGTTTGTTTGGTAACCTTGTGATGAGGACATGACTACCTTGGATATGACCAAAAATATTGCATATATGCATATTTGTCAGGTGATTTCTAGTGCAAACTATTCAATAATCTATTTATGTTATCCAGAACAAAAATACTTCACACACTTTTGTGTTTTGTCTAATTGCAGGTGTATGGGACATTTGTACAATCCACATATGAAGATAAGGAAGAAAGAGATGTTTCTTTGCTGTCTAAAAAGTTCTCTCACGTCACTTTTGGCCCAAGAGAAGATAGAGTCCAAGTCTCTCACGTTCTGGATTCAGATTCGGACTGCACAGACATACCTGACTCAAAACGCACACAAGTTTTTCATACGGACTCCGAATTGGGTGATTCTTTTTTTGTTGGAAACTAGATTTCGTGCACTTTCCAACCCAATTGGAATCACCTTCAAATTCGTCCGGAGCGTTGAGTTGTGGACGAAACAATCTGATGCTGCAGCAGAATCCGAGTCAAACTACAAGTCCAAAGGTGTTACATCACCTCCACTTGGGCCCATTGGCCTTGTACGACCTAGATTTAGTTTTAGGCTGCCTTGGGACGTCCTCCCACCTCCTTGGCCGCCACCCCTTGCTCCTATATAAGTAGATCCATCTAGTAGCTTTTCCTGGGGATTTTGTTTAGTTAAAAGTTAGCCATTGCAACTTCGTGTACTTCGTTTGTGTCCAACGACCAGACCAAGACCGCTTCCGGATCCCCACCATTATCAATACTTCATATATATTTGCAATATTCAGATTGCTTTATCATATTCTTGCTCGTTCTTCGATTGCTTGCAGGAATAGACCTTCGTGGTCAGGCTGACCGTGCTTCCAGCATCGTCAGTAACCTCAGGAGATTGGTTTAGTGATTGCTAAGGCGCAACGTCGTTCACGTTTGTAGTCGGATCGTCAAAGTCGTCTCCACCAAATCGATAGTTATCATCTCATCGAAAGATCGGGACCCTCGCCTCTATCAAGTGGTATCAGAGCAAAAATATTGCATATATGCATATTTGTCAGGTGATTTCTAGTGCAAACTATTCAATAATCTATTTATGTTATCCAGAACAAAAATACTTCACACACTTTTGTGTTTTGTCTAATTGCAGGTGTATGGGATATTTGTACAATCCACATATGAAGATAAGGAAGAAAGAGATGTTTATTTGCTGTCCAAAAAGTTCTCTCACGTCACTTTTGGCCCAAGAGAAGATAGAGTCCAAGTCTCTCACGTTCTGGATTCAGATTCGGACTGCACAGACACACCTGACTCAAAACGCACACAAGTTTTTCATACGGACTCCGAATTGGGTGATTCTTTTTTTGTTGGAAACTAGATTTCGTGCACTTTCCAACCCAATTGGAATCACCTTCAAATTCGTCCGGAGAGTTGAGTTGTGGACGAAACAATCTGATGCTGCAGCAGAATCCGAGTCAAACTACAAGTCCAAAGGTGTTACATCACCTCCACTTGGGCCCATTGGCCTTGTACGACCTAGATTTAGTTTTAGGCTGCCTTGGGACGTCCTCCCACCTCCTTGGCCGCCACCCCTTGCTCCTATATAAGTAGATCCATCTAGTAGCTTTTCTTGGGGATTTGTTTAGTTAAAAGTTAGCCATTGCAACTTCGTGTACTTCGTTTGTGTCCAACGACCAGACCAAGACCGCTTACGGATCCCCACCTTTATCAATACTTCATATATACTCGCAATATTCAGATTGCTTTTATCATATTCTTGCTTGTTCTTCGATTGCTTGCAGGAATAGACCTTCGTGGTCAGGTTGATTGTGCTCCGGCGTGGTCAATAACCTTTCGGAGTTGGTTTAGCGATTGCTAAGGCGCAACGTCGTGCACGTTTGTAGTCGGATCGTCAAAGTCGTCTCCACCAAATCGATAGTTATCATCTCATCGAAAGATCGGGACACCCCCGCTTCTATCAAGTGGTATCAGTTTTCAGGTTGCTCGGTGAGAATTTCCAGTTTTCCTAGATTAGATTTATTTTCTTACCTATTGTCCAAGAAAAAGCCACACAAAAGAAAGTTAGATCTGTTCATCCTTTATCCAAGCCAGTCTGAGCCTTTGCAATTTTCTATTCATTGTTTGCATAGTTGAATTATCGGTTGCATCGTCGTGTAAGTTGCTGGTTTTAGCGTCTAGTTCCTTCAGAGTTTCGAGTTCTGTTCACATTAGTCAGGCCGCCGCTGCATCATTATCCCTTCCGCTGTCCACCATCCCATCTATTAATTTCCACCACGTGCTACACACTGTTCATTGTCATAATCATAGTTGAGGTCATTCACATCTTCGCCTGATCCAATCTGCATCTTATCTAGTTTGTCTTGAAAAAAAAGATAGAGAAAAAAAAGAGAAAAAAGGAAAAAAAAAAGAAAAAGAGAGAGAAGAAAAAGAAAAAAAAAGCGTGAGAAAAAAAAAGAGAAGAAAAAAAATTGGATCTATCTAGAATCAATCTCGTACCTGAATTCGGATTGGAATCTGTTTTGTGCACTGTTCAGTAAAACAGGTGTATCTTCCTCATACAAAGTCCGTTTTGGCTCCGTGAGTACTCAAATTGAAGCTAGCGACGAGCCGCATCTAAATAGTTGCAGAAGCTAGTTCAATATTTGACACCTCAAAATCGGCTTCTAAATAGGTCTTTTTGCCCTCCGAAGTTCATGAACACAGCTTGTTCCAATTTTTCAGACCAGTTTTAGAATTCTTTGACTCCTCATATCAACTCAGAATTGAGTGATTCTTTTTGCATTGGAAGGCTTGAGTTAATAGCATTCTTTGAAAGAATTTATCAGAAAATTGTCTCAAACTTTTCAAGAGGAAAGTTGGAGAGAGAGTTGTTGTATATCCTGCTTGGCAGTTGTTTTTCATCATTATCTTCACTGCCGTTGTGATCTTCACTTATATCTTGCTGTCTAGAGCTACTTAGTATCCTTCATTGATGCTAGTTGTGCTACGCCGTGACCTCATTAGTGTTCTAGGCTCGCGTCTCTAGTACGGTCTAGCCTAGGACCAGCACAGTACCGTCGTTGAGCGTTTATTCAACATTGCATCTTTGAATTGATTATTGCTAATCTTTTGCTACCATATATAGCCAACCCAGCTCCACATATTTCTACACCGTGTATACGTATGCTCCCCTGGCAATCGCTTTACTCAATATTCGGAGTTACTTGACACCGCTGGTTACCGATCACCGCCTGCTGCATGGTAAGAACTTGTAAGACATTGATATTTGCTTTACTGTGAGCGTTTTACCACCACATCCTAGTAGTTATAGGAACATTATTTTTGGGTTTTGTTTCTTGTTCTACTAATCATGACAGGATCCAGAGTCAATTCATGGGCTTTGTCGATCGCGGGAGACGTGCCACCACCTTTGCAAATACCACAACCGTCACGAGAGGTGCACAAACATCCAAATGCACATGATCAGGTTAATGTATCTATACCACCATTTAATGGCCGTTTTAAACCTGCTTTATATATTGAATGGGAGTTCGACATAAAAAATATATTTGCTTCCCATAATTTCGATGAACATAAAAAGGTTAAGGTTGCGGTTGGTTCTTTCACTGGT
>NW_021266451.1:9140-12784 GCF_002162155.2 Triticum dicoccoides
ACGTTCGTAGTCGGATCGTCAAAGTCGACTTCCACCAAAGCGAAATCCACCATCTCATCGAAAGACGGGACACCTTTGCCTCTATCACGCGTACTTCGTTTGTGTCCAACGACCAGACAAAGGCGTCACAGAACCCCACCTTGATCAATAAAGCTTTCATCTTATATTCGCAATATCCAGATTGCAATCTTAGTTTCTTGCTTGTTCTTCGTTTGCTCGCAGGAAACAGACCCTCGTGGTCAGGTTGATCGTGCTCCGGCGTGGTCAATAACCTCTCGGAGTTGGTTTAGCGATTGCTAATGCGCGACGTCCTCGCACGTTCGTAGTCAGATCGTCAAAGTCGACTGCCACCAAAGCGATATCCATCATCTCATCGAAAGACGGGACACCTTTGCCTCTATCAAGTGGTATCAGATTTCCAGGTTGCTCGGTGAGATTTTATAGTTTTTCGTAGTTTAGATCGAGTCTGTTCTTCATACCTATAGTCCACGAAAAAGCCAAAAAAAATTAGGGTTAGTTTATCCCATCCGAACCAATCTGAGCCTTGCATAATCTTTTCTGTATTTGCTTTGTTGAATTTGCGGTTGCATCGTCGTGTCCAGTTGCTGGTCTTAGCGTCTAGTCTTTTAGAGTTTCGAGTTCTGTTCACAGGTTGTCACGTCGCCGCTGCCATATATCACCACCGCATCATCATCGTCGTTGTTGCCATATACCACCACCACATATTCACCGCCAATCCGAATCCCTATACGCCACCACATACCGCCGCCATCACGCCAATCCGAGTTCACCTGCAACATATATCCGCCACCTGTCCGTGTTCCA
Organism: Triticum dicoccoides; assembly: GCF_002162155.2. Taxonomy (NCBI): domain Eukaryota; kingdom Viridiplantae; phylum Streptophyta; class Magnoliopsida; order Poales; family Poaceae; genus Triticum; species Triticum dicoccoides. The sequence continues at coordinate 9,966 of NW_021266451.1, forward strand.
CCAGATTCATCTCCGCCACCAGTCCGAGTTCCACCAGATTCATCTCCGCCACCAGTCCTAGTCCGAGTCCAGTAATTGTTGCATTGTTCTCGATTTCCAGATCACGCGACACTCCGAGTTGTGACAGAGAAGGACTCCCCAACTTCCGAGCCATCCGCCGAAGAAAAATAGTTCTAATTTCAAAAAAAAACTAAGTCTGGAAAATTCTGGCTAGGCAGTTTTTAGACCATTTGTAGACTTTTTCGAAAAAAATTTGTTGCGAAGCAAAAAAAAAGAGGAAAAAAAAGTGCAAAAGAAAGAGAATTTTTTTTTCAGAGTGTGCTCCTCCCTTGTTTACGTGCCGCGCCGTGATTTTGTTGGGGTTCTAGGCTCGCGTCTCTAGCACAGTCTAGCCTAGGACCAGCACAGTACCGTCGTTGAGCGTTTATTCAACTTTGCATCTCTGAATTGATTATTGCTGACCCTTTTTGCTACCATATTATAAGCCTTCCCAGCTCCACATACATCTACGTCGTGCGTTTGACTCTCCCTGGTAATCGCTCTATCCAAGCTTTGAGAGTTTTGACTACAACGGTTGCCGATCACCGCCTGTTGCTGGGTAAGAACTAGTAAGAATTTGAGTTTTGCTTGACGGATTTGTGACACCCACCACCACCACTTGTTCGTAGTCTGTAGGATCATATTCTTGTGTGTTTCTATTGCTGCTAACCATGCCAGGATCACAAGCCGACGAGATTGACTGGGAGAATTTATCGAACAAGGAGCTTCATGATAAGTTTTAGCAAATGATGACTGAACAGGCGCAAGATGTGCTGAACAATTTTGAAGAGGCCATGGAGAAGATCACTGGCCTTGAGAAGACGTTCGAAACAAAGCTCGATAACAAGTTTAATGAATTGCTCGCGCGTCTTCCACCACCACCACCCGCTGCACCTAACGCACCTCTCCAACAACAACAACAACGACTACCTCCACGTCGCGAAACAGACCTCCGCCGAGCAAGCCGTGTTCCTCTTGCGTTTGGCCAAACTGTTGTTGCTGCTGTTGATACTTCTGTGGCTCCTGTTGCTGATGCGGAGGAGGATGATTATGTGGGAGATTATGAGGATGAGGTTGATCAAAATCAGCACTACGTGCAGCCACCTGTACCACCACCAGCAGGTCGACCTCAGGTATATATTCGTAATGGTAGGCCTGCACCACCACCTCAGGTACGAGATGATGTCCATATTCCTAAACTGAAATTGAATATTCCACCATTTGAGGGTAGATATGTTCCTGATATATATCTTACTTGGGAGTTAGAAACTGAACAACGATTTACATGTTTACAATATCCTGAGGAGAGACGAGTTGTTGCTGCTATTTGTGCTTTCACTAGTTTTGCATGTGTATGGTGGTCTGAACATTGTAGATTATATCCTATTCCAACTACTTGGGCTGCTTTGAAAACTGCTATGCATACGCGTTGGGTTCCACCATATTATCAACGTGAATTGCTTCAAAAATTGCAGCGTTTAAGACAAGGGAAAAATTCTGTAGAAGAATATTATCAGGAATTACAAACTGGCATGATTAGATGTGGTATTGTTGTGGAGAATGAAGCTATGCTTGCACGTTTTCTGGGTGGATTAAATAGAGAGATTCAGACCATTCTAGACTATAAGGAGTATACTAATATCACTCGTTTATTCCATCTTGCCTGTAAAGCTGAACGTGAAGTGCAGGATCGACAAGCATTGGGGCGAACTAACTTTTCTGCAGGCCGACCTTCATCATGGACACCACGTGCATCTTCTACTTCAACTGCACCAACACCTCAATCAGGTGCCTCCTCCAGTCGTGATACAAGAAAACAGGCACAACCACTATTATCTGCCAAGAGCGCACCTGCTGGGCCTGCACAGAGTTCTTCTTCTTCCATGGCATCAACAGGGCACACAAGTGATATTATTTGTCGTCGTTGTAAGGGAGGAGGTCATTATGCGAGAGAATGCAAATCTCCGCGTGTGATGATTGCTACCGCTGATGGTGGATATGAGTCCGCTAGTGACTATGATGAGGAGACTTTGGCTCTTATTACACGTGAAGAACATGGTGGAGATGATTCTGATCATGAGATGCAATACATGGCTCCTGAAGACGCTGACAGGTATGAATGTTTAGTTGCTCAACGTGTTTTGAGTGTGCAGGTCACACAAGCTGAGCAAAATCAGAGGCACAATTTGTTCCATACCAAGGGAGTTGTGAAAGAACGTTCTGTGCGCGTCATCATAGATGGAGGGAGCTGCAACAACTTGGCTAGCATGGAGATGGTGGAGAAGCTTTCTCTCACCACAAGACCACATCCACATCCTTACTACATCCAATGGTTCAACAACAGCGGCAAGGTTAATGATGAGGACATGACTACCTTGGATATGACCAAAAATATTGCATATATGCATATTTGTCAGGTGATTTCTAGTGCAAACTATTCAATAATCTATTTATGTTATCCAGAACAAAAATACTTCACACACTTTTGTGTTTTGTCTAATTGCAGGTGTATGGGACATTTGTACAATCCACATATGAAGATAAGGAAGAAAGAGATGTTTATTTGCTGTCCAAAAAGTTCTCTCACGTCACTTTTGGCCCAAGAGAAGATAGAGTCCAAGTCTCTCACGTTCTGGATTCAGATTCGGACTGCACAGACACACCTGACTCAAAACGCACACAAGTTTTTCATACGGACTCCGAATTGGGTGATTCTTTTTTTGTTGGAAACTAGATTTCGTGCACTTTCCAACCCAATTGGAATCACCTTCAAATTTGAT
>NW_021266452.1:0-1730 GCF_002162155.2 Triticum dicoccoides
ATTCATACAAACCAAAGAGCTCTAAATGATTTTTTTTCTATAAAAATCCTATCGTATGGAAATCCTATAAAATTCCTCCAAACAAAAGGAGGCCTAACCGAAAAAGGCTATCGCCCCGCTTTATAAATAAAGCAACCACCGAGCACAAAGTCCACAAGGTATCAACCAAAACACACACACACACACACCCAACGCCACCGCGCGAAGATCCAACACAAACGCACGGAACACAACACACAACATAGGTTCAGCTGTGGGCACAACACAACAAGCCCAACACAACCACAAGGAACGCACAGACAACAAGCGGCGGCGGCGTCGATGACGAAGGAGAGCTAATCCGGCTCAGGCGAAAGCGGCGGAGCCATCCGGAGAGCCATCGCGCGAAGTTGGGTGATGATGAAGGTGATGGCGTCTCTCCCCCTGGGGCGGCTAAGCGGCCGCCGAAACTGCAAGTAACCAGACCATTTGAACAAAAGCATTAGTAGCGCGCCGAAGAGGTATACGCTGAATCACAAAAGGAGGCCTAAACCAAAGGAGGCCTAAGGGGATGGATGGTTAATGTTTCGCAAAGGGGTGTTAATGTTTCGCAAGAAGCTTGGTCCCAGCGAACGGGTCTAATAGGATGACGTGGGCCAGCTGCTGCTCCAAGATTCAGCAGAAAGCGACGGTGATCGGGGCGTTCGCCGGGAATCGTCAGATTTTTACGGTCCCCGGTTAGCTTTTCCTTAAACTTATATATAACCCTAAAGAAAAAGATCAATGAAATTATTGATTGATTTGAAAAAGAAAAGAAAAAGGACTAGAAGTGTGTACGTGCACGCGCAGCGTCTGAATTAATTTGGGCGTACCTACGTGTCAATTCAACCCCGCTGCTGGCCGGATTGTCCGTTCGTACGTACGTGTGGCATCTCATTCATCTAGCTTGCTAGCGCACTCCTAATTCGAAATGTAGTCTCGTACGTGGCCGACTGGCCGTCGAACACCGTCTTCCCAACTACATAGGGATGTAGACTACATCCCTCGTCCAACCATCAGATCGTCTGTTCCTTCTCCGGCCAAGGCGCCAGCTCTCAAAGTCAAAGCGCCAAGAGAGATCACCGATGTTTTCTGTTGAGCGAGCAATGGCCAAAGCCGCCGCGTCCCTTCTCCCCGGTCTTCTCCCGACCCCGCAGATGAAGCCGTGCCTCATCATCCTGCCGGCTTCCTTCGCCTCCAAGCTCAACCCCATGCCCGGCCGTGCCGACTCCGTTGAGAGGTGGGAATGGGATGCGCACAAGAAGGACAAGAAGCCCACTACCCCAGCGGCCCAGCCTCGTCGTGCTGCAGCAGCTCAAGTCCCGGCCGAGCCTCATCCTGCGAGTGTTGGGACATAAACAAGCAGTTCTCCGGCAGCAGCCGCACGTCCTCGTCTTCGTCGTCGTCAAGCCGACCAAGCAGCACGAGCCCCGGAGGGAGGTGGGATAGCAACAAGCGGCTGCCGCCCAGCCGCGCGACCACCGCTGATCGCTGGGACACGCACAAGAAGCCTTGCCCGGCACAAGCTACCGCCGTGAGCTGGATGGGCGACAAGGAGGACCAGGAGGACGACGACACAACGGCGATGGTTCTGAAACCGACAGCGCCGCCGCGCATAGGCCCCATGTTCTCTTGCCTGAGTTTCCTCGCCTCCCCTGACCCGAGCATGCTTCCAATGCCGACCTTTTTTTTCTCGCGGAACCCGGAAGTGC
>NW_021266453.1:0-1827 GCF_002162155.2 Triticum dicoccoides
AAGCAAAATACTATCAGGTACTAAGTTCATGATAAATTTAAGTTCAATTAATCATATTACTAAAGAACTCCCACTTAGACAGACATCTCTCTAGTCATCTAAGTGATCATGTGATCCAAATCAACTAAACCATGTCCGATCATAACGTGAGATGGAGTAGTTTCAATGGTGAACATCACTATGTTGATCATATCTACTATATGATTCACGCTTGACCTTTCGGTCTCTGTGTTCCGAGGCCATATCTGTATATGCTAGGCTCGTCAAGTATGACCTGAGTATTCCGCGTGTGCAACTGTTTTGCACCCGTTGTATTTGAACGTAGAGCCTATCACACCCGATCATCACGTGGTGTCTCAGCACGAAGAACTTTCGCAACGGTGCATACTCAGGGAGAACACTTCTTGATTATTAGTGAGAGATCATCTTAAAATGCTACCGTCAATCAAAGCAAGATAAGATGCATAAAGGATAAACATCACATGCAATCAATATAAGTGATATGATATGGCCATCATCATCTTGTGCTTGTGATCTCCATCTTCGAAGCACCGTCATGATCACCATCGTCACCGGCGCGACACCTTGATCTCCATCGTAGCATCGTTGTCGTTACGCCATCTATTGAGTCTACGACTATCGCTACCGCTTAGTGACAAAGTAAAGCAATTACAGGGCGTTTGCATTTCATAAAATAAAGTGACAACCATATGGCTCCTGCCAGTTGCCGATAACTTCGCTTACAAAACATGATCATCTCATACAATAAAATATAGCATCACGTCTTGACCATATCCACATCACAACATGCCCTGCAAAAACAAGTTAGACGTCCTCTACTTTGTTGTTGCAAATTTTACGTGGCTGCTACGGGCTGAGTAAGAACCGATCTTACCTACGCATAAAAAACCACAACGATAGTTCGTCAAGTTGGTGCTGTTTTAACCTTCGCAAGGACCGGTCGTAGCCACACTCGATTCAGCTAAAGTGAGAGAGACAGACACCCGCCAGCCACCTTTAAGCACGAGTGCTCGTAACGGTGAAACCAGTCTCGCTTAAGCGTACGCGTAATGTCGGTCCGGACCGCTTCATCTCACAATACCGCCGAACCAAAGTATGACATGCTGGTAAGCAATATGACTTGTATCGCCCACAACTCACTTGTGTTCTACTCGTGCATATAACATCAACGCATAAAACCTAGGCTCGGATGCCACTGTTGGGTAACGTAGTAATTTCAAAAAAATTCCTACGCACACGCAAGATCATGTTGATGGCATAGCAACGAGAGGGGAGAGTGTATGTCCACGTACCCTCGTAGACCGTAAGCGGAAGCGTTATGACAACGCGGTTGATGTAGTCGTACGTCTTCACGATCCGACCGATCCAAGTACCGAACGTACGGCACCTCCGAGTTCAGCACACGTTCTGCTCGATGACGATCTCCGGGCTCCGATCCAGCAAAGCTCCGGAGATGAGTTCCGTCAGCACGACGGCGTGGTGACGGTGATGATGTTCTACCGGCGCAGGGCTTCGCCTAAACTCCACGACGATATGACCGAGGTGGAATATGGTGGAGGGGGGCACCGCACACGGCTAAGGAACGATCCGTAGATCAACTTGTGTGTCTATGGGGTGCCCCCCGCCCCCGTATATAAAGGAGGGAGGGGGGAGGTGCGGCCGGCCCCCTAGGGGTGCGCCTGGAGGAGTCCTACTCCCACCGGGAGTAGGACTCCCCCCTCTTGCCTTGGTGGAGAAGGAAAGGGGGAAGGGGAAAGAGGAAAGGGGGGCGCTGCCCCCCTTCCTTGTCCTATTCGGACTAGGGGG
>NW_021266454.1:0-1855 GCF_002162155.2 Triticum dicoccoides
TACCAAACGTCACAACGTAACTGGGTGATTATAAAGGAGTACTACAGGTGTCTCCGAAGGTACATGTTGAGTTAGCATAATTCGAGATTAGGTTTTGTCACTCCGATTGTCGGAGAGGTATCTCTGGGCCCTCTCGGCAATGCTCATCACCTAAGCCTTGCAAGCATGTAACTAATGAGTTAGTTATAAGATGAAGTATTACAGAACGAGTAAAGAGACTTGTCGATAACGAGATTGAACTAGGTATTGGATACCGACGATCGAATCTCGGACAAGTAACATACCGATGACAAAGGGAACAACGTATGTTGTTATGCGGTTTGACCGATAAAGATCTTCGTAGAATATGTAGGAACCAATATGGGCATCCAGGTCCCGCTATTGGTTATTGACCAGAGATGTGTCTCAGTCATGTCTACATCGTTCTTGAACCGTAGGGTCCGCACGCTTAAGGTTTCGATGACAGTTATATTATGAGTTTATGTATTTTGATGTACCGAAGGTTGTTCGGAGTCCCGGATATGATTACGGACATGACGAGGAGTCTCGAAATGGTCGAGACATAAAGATTGATATATTGGACGGATATATTTGGACACCGGAAAGGTTCCGAAGAAGTTTGGAGCCCCGGGAGGTTACCGGAACCCCCCGGAAGGTATATGGGCCTTATTGGGCCCATGTAGGAGGAAGAGAGAAGGAGCAAGGGAAGGGGGGGCGCCCCCCAAGCCCAATCCGAATTGGGGAGGGGGGCCGCCCCCCCCCCCCCTTTCCTTTCTTCTTCCCCCTCTTCCTATTACTACTACTAGTACTACTTCCTAATACTAGTACTCTTTCCTTCCCCCTCCAAATAAGATAAGGAAAAGAGAGGGAAACCTACTTGGAGTAGGTTTCCCCCTCCTCATGGCGCGCCCCCCCTAGGGCCGGCCACCTCCTCCCTCCCTCCTTTATATACGGGGGTAGGGGGGCACCCTAGAACACACAAGTTGATCATTGATCGTTCCTTAGCCGTGTGCGGTGCCCCCCTCCACGATATTACACCTCGGTCATATTGTAGCGGTGCTTAGGCGAAGCCCTGCAACAGGAGAACATCAAGATCGTCACCACACCGTCGTGCTGACGGAACTCCCCCTCGGTGCCTCTGCTGGATCGGAGATCGAGGGTGCGTCATCGAGCTGTACGCATGTCAAGAACTCGGAGGTGCCGGAGTAACGGTACTTGGATCGGTTGAACCGGAGGACGTACGACTACTTCCTCTACGTTGCGTCAACGCTTCCGCTTTGGTCTACGAGGGTACGTAGACAACACTCTCCCCTCGTTGCTATATCATCACCATGATCTTGCGTGTGCATAGGAAATTTTTTGAAATTACTACGTTCCCCAATAGTGGCATCCGAGCCTAGGTTTTATGTGTTGATGTTATATGCACGAGTAGAACACAAGTGAGTTGTGGAAGATATAAGTCATACTGCCTACCAGCATGTCATACTTTGGTTCAGCGGTATTGTGAGATGAAGCGGCCCGGACCGACATTACGCGTACGCTTACGCGAGACTGGTTTCACCGTTACGAGCGCTCGTGCTTAAAGGTGGCTGGCGGGTGTCTGTCTCTCTCACTTTAGTTGAACCGAGTGTGGCTACGCCCGGTCCTTGTGAAGGTTAAAACGGAGTCTATTTGACAAACTATCGTTGTGGTTTTGATGCGTAGGTGAGATTGGTTCTTGCTTAAGCCCGTAGCAGCCACGTAAAATTTGCAACAACAAAGTAGAGGACGTCTAACTTGTTTTTGCAGGGCATGTTGTGATGTGATATGGCCAAGACATGATGCTATATTTTATTGTATGAGATGATCATGTTTT
>NW_021266455.1:0-960 GCF_002162155.2 Triticum dicoccoides
TCATACATGTTTCCACCACTTAGCGTCTGCACACGACATGTGCTCGGCAGACTTCAAGCGAAAGCCGACGTGGGTGTAGACCACGACCTACCTAAACACTCAAGTCTCTAGTCCAGGTTTATCGCCTATTCGGGTTCCATCCATGAGGAGATCCGGCCGGAGTTTCGCTCACAGCCCCAAACGATGTGAACAGGGTTCCGTGACACCAAACGGGCGCCCGGTATACCCGGCCACGTGCCTACCGCATCACAGCCCACCCCTACGGTCAGCGCTGTCCATGGCCTCCAGCATACTACAAACACCAGAAACTACTTGCAACTCCTGGACAGAGGACAAGGGTGAATAAGAAGTCGAGCGGGGTCATATTTCAGGGCCCAATGTATGGTAGTAGCTGAATCATGGATCACAAACACAGAACTCAGTTCCTGAGGACGGTTGCAATGAGACAACCCACCATGTACTCCTACATGGCCTCTCACCGATACCTTTACCAAATCGTGTTCACACACTTAGCCCACACACAGTAGGACATGTTCACACGCCTCTGATTCATCCCCGATGAATCAGACCTGACTCAACTCTAAGCAGTAGCAGGCATGACAAACAAGCATGAATGAGTAGGCACATCAGGGCTCAAACAACTCCTACTCATGCTAGTGGGTTTCATCTATTTACTGTGGCAATGACAGGTCATGCAAAGGATAAAGGGGTTCAGCTACCGCAGCAAGTAACAGATGAATCGGTGTTGTCCTAATGCAGTAAAAGAGAGCAGGAGCGAGAGAGTGGGATTGTATCGGAATGAACAAGGGGGTTTTGCTTGCCTGGCACTTCTGAAGATAACATTGAGTCTTCATCAGTGTCAACGATCACATCATCGGTATCACGTCTATCGAGAGGGGACAAATACCGGCAACACAGAAAGGAACACAATCAATGCAATGCACAATATGATGCATGATC
>NW_021266456.1:0-962 GCF_002162155.2 Triticum dicoccoides
ATCATGAGCTAGGTCTATTGCGTAGATTCTTTGCACGAGTAGAACACAAAGTAGTTGTGGGCGTTGATGTTGTTCAATATGCTTACCATTACTAGTCCAATCTTGTTTCGACGGTATTGTGGGATGAAGCGGCCCGGACCGACCTTACACGTACTCTTACGTGAGACAGGTTCCACCGATTGACATGCACTTGGTGCATAAGGTGGCTAGCGGGTGCCAGTCTCTCCCACTTTAGTCGGAACGGATTCGATGAAAAGGGTCCTTATGAAGGGTAAATAGCAATTGGCATATCACGTTGTGGTCTTGCGTAGGTAAGAAACGTTCTTGCTAGAAACCCATAGCAGCCACGTAAAACATGCAACAACAATTAGAGGACGTCTAACTTGTTTTTGCAGGGTATGCTATGTGATGTGATATGGCCAAGAAGAATGTGATGAATGATATGTGATGTATGAGATTGATCATGTTCTTTTAATAGGATTCACGACTTGCATGTCGATGAGTATGACAACCGGCAGGAGCCATAGGAGTTGTCTTTATTTATTGTATGACCTGCGTGTCATTGAAGAACGCCATGTAAACTACTTTACTTTATTGCTAAACGCGTTAGTCATAGAAGTAGAAGTAGTCGTTGGCGTGACAACTTCATGAAGACACGATGATGGAGATCATGGTGTCGTGCCGGTGATGATGATGATCATGGAGCCCCGAAGATGAAGATCAAAAGGAGCAAAATGATATTGGCCATATCATGTCACTATTTGATTGCATGTGATGTTTATCATGTTTATGCATCTTGTTTGCTTAGGACGACGGTAGTAAATAAGATGATCCCTTACAAAATTTCAAGAAGTGTTCTCCCCTAACTGTGCACCGTTGCTACAGTTCGTCGCTTCTAAGCACCACGTGATGATCGGGTGTGATGGATTCTTACGTTCACATACAACGGGTGTAAGACAGTT
>NW_021266457.1:0-1287 GCF_002162155.2 Triticum dicoccoides
CATTATGGTGGCTTCAAAGTCCTGAAATCATCACTTGTAACTCCGTTCTTGTTCCCCTTGCGCATGCCATCATCTCCATGCTTGTTCTTGCTCCAATGTTCATCCTTCTCCAAGCTAGGCCCTTCATTTGTAAGCAAAACAAATGTATCCAATTTAGGCAGCATCATATTCTCATGAACATTAGAATCATTACCAAGAAACGAAAGTACCTGGTAATTTAGTTGGCGTGCACGAGCTCTAGTAATTGGTCCAGTATGTATAGCAGCAGGGGCTGTGGGTGTAACAATTGTATTGATGTCCTCATCATCCTCCCCTTCTTGAAATGAAGTCGTCCTCGACGGAAGTTCATCTTCCTCATCCAAATAAGGCTTCAAATCTGCAATGTTAAAAGTGGGACTAACCCCAAAATCTGGAGGCAGCTCAAGTTTATATGCATTATCATTTATTTTCTCTAACACCTTAAAGGGACCATCACCACGTGGCATTAACTTTGATTTGCGCAAATCAGGAAATCTATCCTTACGCAAATGTAACCAAACAAGATCTCCAGGTGCAAACACAACATGTTTTCTACCCTTATCTCCAGCAAGTTTATATTTAGCATTCATGCGCTCAATGTTTTCCTTAGTTAAGTCATGCATTTTTAAAATCAATTCAGCACGTTGTTTAGCATCAAAATTAACCTTCTCCGAAGATGGAAGAGGCAACAAATCAATAGGTGCACGAGGTAGGAAACCATACACAACTTCAAAAGGGCACATCTTAGTAGTAGAATGCAATGAACGATTATAAGCAAATTCAATATGAGGCAAGCATTCCTCCCACATTTTCTTATTATTCTTCAAAACAGCCCTAAGCATAGTTGATAAAGGCGGAGGTGTCCCGTCTTTTGATGAGATGGTGGATTTCGCTTTGGTGGAAGTCGACTTTGACGATCCGACTACGAACGTGCGAGGACGTCGCGCCTTAGCAATCGCTAAACCAACTCCGAGAGGTTATTGACCACGCCGGAGCACGATCAACCTGACCACGAGGGTCTGTTTCCTGCGAGCAAACGAAGAACAAGCAAGAAACTAAGATTGCAATCTGGATATTGCGAATATAAGATGAAAGCTTTATTGATCAAGGTGGGGTTCTGTGACGCCTTTGTCTGGTCGTTGAACACAAACGAAGTACGCGAAGTTGCAGCTATGGCGAACTTTTAATCTAAACAAAACCCAAAGTCTAAACGATGCCCTAAGGGCTGTATATATGGAGGAAGAGGGGGGAATTTCGTGGCCCTTGGTG
>NW_021266458.1:0-1527 GCF_002162155.2 Triticum dicoccoides
CAAAGCAACCATGAGTACTCATCCAAAGTACTCGCAAGCAAGGATCTACACTACAGATGCAACATTATCAAAGAGGGGTTGTATATGTGGACTGGGCTGCAGAAATGCCAGAATAGAGAGAAGGCCTAGTCCTATCGAAGACTAGCATCTTCTGGAAACCACCATCTTGCAGCAAACAAGAGGGAGTAGAGTAGCATAAAGTAAAGTGGTAGTAGTGTTATCAACCTCGGCCAGAGATCCTTTCTCGACTCCCTGCGAGAAAGCAATCCCAGAGCCATACTATCCAGTTATCATCACAATCAAATCCTCATCACCATCCAGTTCTCATCACAAGTATCCAGTTCTAGTTGTATCGATCGGGATACAACTCCAAGTGTCCGTTACCGTAGGACAGGCTATCGATAGATGTTTTCTTCCCTGCAGGGATGCACCAACTTACCCACCACGCTCGCTTAACTCCGGCCGGACACACTTTCCAGGGTCATGCCCGGCCTCGGCCAAACAATACGCCGCAACCCGACCTAGACTTAACAGAGAGGTCAGCACGCCGGACTAAACCTATGCCCCCCAGGGGTCATGGGCCATCTCCCCGGAAACTCCTGCACGTTGCGTACGCGGCCGGTGAGCAGACCTAGCTACCTCCTTCAACAAGGCAGGCGCTTGCGCAGTCCAACCCGGCGCGCGCCACTCAGTCGCTGACGTCTATTAAGCTTTGGCTGATGTATACGACGCAGAACGCCCATACTATGCCCACGTGATGGTTAGTGCTATCAGGCCAGAGGCCCCTCGGATCAAATATCCAAATCGTAGTGGATTAGGAACGCGCGGTAACAAGCAGAGACTCACGAAAGAGGTGACCCCGTTGCCCCGTCTCGAGGACTTGCGGCAAGGGCTAAGAATGCCCGGCCACGCCTCGTAATTATCTCACGGGCACCTTCCAGGTCAACCCGTCTCCACATCACTTTCCAAGTAACAGTTGTAAAGTCCAAGTATCCGTGTGTCCAAACATCAAGAGGAAAAACCCAAGGAATCACCCCCGGTGGGTTCCACTCAATGTAATCATCAAGGTGAATGTAGAGGAATCACCCTCGAGGTTCACACTTGAGGGGTTGCACGACAGAGCCGTATCGGAAGTGGTTAAGGAGGAAATCACCCTCGATGACCACGACCGAATAGCTACACTACAGGTTAACATCAGAAGTGCTGTAGAGGTCTCACCCTCGACACTTGATAGTAACCCAGAAGTGTCGAGCAACTAAGGGGAAAGTGATGTGCGGTGCCGGGGCCTGGTCTTCAATCCCGTTGATCGGGTCTTCAATGATGAAGCAGGGGCAACAAGGACAAGGTGGGGGTCACTGATGGATCACTAACCAACCTATACTAAGCAGTTTAGGATAAGCAGGTAAGGTACAACAACAGATACAAAAGCAGGCTATGCATCAGAATAGGTGCAAACAATAACAGTAGCAAAATCTAATGCAAGCATGAGAGAATGGAATGGGCGATATCGGGATGATCAAAGGGGGG
>NW_021266459.1:0-1952 GCF_002162155.2 Triticum dicoccoides
TCAAACTCGACTTCCACCAAAGCGAAATCCACCATCTCATCGAAAGACGGGACACCTCCGCCTCTATCACGAACCAATCACTATAGCTTCAAGATGAAAGGGAAGGAATATGTGCTACGACCTATGTCTCCTAGTCAAGTGATAGCGGACAAGCAAGCCACCCACCATAGAGAGACGAGTGAGAAAGTGAGCCACCAAAAAGTGAGTGAGAGCCACAAGCCAAACTTGAGCGCCTCTTCGCCTAGAGAGAAAAACCTCATACTATTTGCCACCAAAAGTGAGATGAGAGAAGTGTGTGAGAACCCATCGAGTGTGATGCACTTTGTCCTTGTGTGCAAGGATGGCGAACCAAAAACTAACACCATTCACGAGCTACCTTTGGTGTTTCAATCTCTTTTGCAGGAATTTCAAGATGTTTTCCCCGATGAACTGCCTCTGGGTCTACCTCCTCTACGAGGCATTGAGCATCGAATTGACCTCATCCCCGGAGTGCGACTTCCAAACAAAGCCCCCTACCGTGCCAATCCCGAAGAAACCAAGGAGATTCAACGGCAAGTACAACAACTAATCGACAACGGTCAAGTACGTGAAAGCTTAAGCCCTTGTGCCGTTCCCGTTATACTTGTGCCTAAGCCCGATGGAAGTTTCCGCTTGTGTTCCGATTGTAGACCTATAAATGCTATCACCGTTCGCTATAGGCATCCCATTCCTCGCTTAGATGACATGCTTGATGAACTTAGTGGAGCCAACTTTTTCTCAAAAATAGATCTTAAAAGTGGCTATTATCAAATCTGCATTCATGAGGGTGATGAATGGAAAACTGCTTTCAAAACTAAATTTGGCTTATATGAGTGGTTGGTTATGCCTATGGGTTTGTCGGAAGCACCCGGAACTTTTGTGCGTCTTATGCATCATGTACTTCGACCTTACATTGGAATCTTTGTTGTGGTTTACTTCGATGATATTCTTGTGTTTAGCAAAACCATGAAAGAGCATCTTGATCATGTTAGACTTGTTTTGCAAACGCTTCGAAAGGAAAGTCTTTATGCCAACTTGAAAAAGTGCACATTTGGTGTTGACAAAGTGGTTTTCTTGGGTTTCGTTGTCTCTTCCAAGGGTGTCCATGTTGATGAAACTAAAATTGAAGCAATTAAAACTTGGCCCCAACCCACCAATTTGCAACAAGTGCGAAGTTTCCTTGGTCTTGCAGGATTTTATCGCCGCTTTGTGAAAGATTTTAGCACAATCGCCGCTCCTTTGCATGCTTTGAGCAAGAAGAATACTCCTTTTGTTTGGGGATCTTTGCAATCCACCGCTTTTGAAGAGCTCAAGTCTTTTCTTACACATGCTCCGATTCTTGCTTTGCCCAACTGATAGAGGCAAAGGTGTCCCGTCTTTCGACGAGATGATGGATATCGCTTTGGTGGCAGTCGACTTTGACGATCCGACTACGAACGTGCGAGGACATCGCGCCTTAGCAATCGCTAAACCAACTCCAAGAGATTATTGACCACGCCGGAGCATGATCAACCTGACCACGAGGGTCTGTTTCCTGCGAGCAAACGAAGAACAAGCAAGAAACTGAGATTGCAATCTGGATATTGCGAATATAAGATGAAAGCTTTATTGATCAAGGTGGGGTTCTGTGACGCCTTTGTCTGGTCGTTGAACACAAACGAAGTACGCGAAGTTGCAGCTATGACGAACTTTTAATCTAAACAAAACCCAAAGTCTAAACGATGCCCTAAGGGCTGTATATATGGAGGAAGAGGGGGGGAATTTCGTGGCCCTTGGTGGAGGGGTCCGAAATCAACCCTATCTCTTGTTTCCCCACACATACGGACTCTAAAAATAGCCTATACTTATGTATTTCGAAATTACATGGGCCTGGCCCAATAATAAGGTGACGCAGCACCTAAAATAGCCTCGGGACGAAATTTATGAAGTGGCAT
>NW_021266460.1:0-848 GCF_002162155.2 Triticum dicoccoides
GGACGAGATTCTTTTGAGTGGGGGTGAGTTGTCACACCCTAGCTAGTCATGCATTAGAGTGTTGCATCATGTTTACTCTTTCATCAGAAACTTGAAATGGGGATGACAGAACCCCCAGTCCCCTCTGAAACCAACTAGGGTTTACTAAAATAATTTTCAATGAACCTGAAATGCCCTTCTAAAATGCCCATCATTTTTGTCTTGGTTCAGAACCTCTGCCAAAAGTGGTGCACATTTTCCTAGGCCATCTTAGGGTTTTTGAATTAATTCATAAATATTTGAATTTGGGCATTTAAAATTATATAAAATATTTAAATGCTCAAATACCTCCAAACTAAAATGTTTCATGTTGGAAATAATCCAACTATGGACCAGGAGTGATTTGGTGATTTTTGAAGTTGCCTAGGTATTTTATTTAATTCAACAAAGTTGCAGAAGTATTAAAAAAAACAGTAAACAGAAGAAAATGAAAAAAACTTACCTGGCGCCTGCCCCGGCCCACCTATCGGCCCAGCCCAGCACCGCTCCAGCGAGCTGCTTGCCGGCCAGGCAGGCAGGCAGGTGCCCGACGGCGACCGCGGCGTGCGCCACGCACCTGCTCGCCGCCTCGCCGCTCCCCTCGCCAGGTGACGTCGTGGATCAGCCTCCCTCTCTCCCCCGAACCCCCCAGACACCCCCTCTCCTCTCCAGCTCCTCCCCCTCGCACGCCCCAGCCATGGCCGACGCCATCGCCGCCACCCCCTCGCCGTAGCCACGCCCTCCGACCACCCCACGCCGTCTCACCATGTCCAGGAGCTCCGCCGCTGTCCACTTCATCGAGCAGCCGAGCCCCGAGCGCTCGCAACGCC
>NW_021266461.1:0-1764 GCF_002162155.2 Triticum dicoccoides
ATATATAGTGGGGTAGATGGAGGACTTCAGACCTCAGCCTTTGGTGCCTCCCTCTCCCTGTCCAACACCTCCTCCTCGTCCATAGAGCTTTGCGAAGCCCTGCCGGAGTTCTGTAGCTCCATCACCACCACGCCGTCGTGCTGCTGCTGGAGCCATCTTCCTCAACCTCTCCTTCCCCTTGCTGGATCAAGAAGAAGGAGACGTTACACTGACCGTACGTGTGTTGAACGCGGAGGTGCCGTCCGTTCGGCGCTAGGTCTTCGGTGATTTGGATCACGTCGTGTACGACTACCTCATCCCCGTTCTTTGAATGCTTCCGCTTGTGATCTACAAAGGTATGTAGATGCAATCCAATCACTCGTTGCTAGATGAACTCCTGGATGGATCTTGGTGAAACCGTAGGAAAATTTTTGTTTTCTGCAACATTCCCCAACAGTGGCATCATGAGCTAGGTCTATGCGTAGTTCTTCTTGCGCGAGTAGAACACAATTTGTTGTGGGTGTAGATGTTGTCAACTTTCTTGCCGCTACTAGTCTTATCTTGCTTCAACGGTATTGTGGGATGAAGCGGCCCGGACCAACCTTACACGTACGCTTACGTGAGACCGGTTCCACCGACTGACATGCACTAGTTGCATAAGGTGGCTAGCGGGTGTCTGTCTCTCCCACTTTAGTTGGAGCGGATTCAATGAAAAGGGTCCTTATGAAGGGTAAATAGAAGTTGACAAATCACGTTGTGGCTTTCACGTAGGTAAGAAAACGTTCTTGCTAGAATCCTATTTCAGCCACGTAAAACTTGCAACAACAATTAGAGGACGTCTAACTTGTTTTTGCAGCAAGTGCTTTGTGATGTGATATGGCCAAAGTTGTGATGAATGATGAATGATACATATGTGATGTATGAGATGTTCGTGCTATTGTAATAGGAATCACGACTTGCATGTCGATGAGTATGACAACCGGCAGGAGCCATAGGAGTTGTCTTTATTTTTATATGACCTGCGTGTCATTGAGAAACGCCATGTAAATTACTTTACTTTATTGCTAAACGCGTTAGCCATAGTAGTAGAAGTAATAGTTGGTGAGCAACTTCATGGAGACACGATGATGGAGATCATGATGATGGAGATCATGGTGTCATGCCGGTGACAAGATGATCATGGAGCCCCAAGATGGAGATCAAAGGAGCTATGTGATATTGGCCATATCATGTCACTATTATTATTTGATTGCATGTGATGTTTATCATGTTTTTGCGTATTGTTTACTTAGAACGACGGTAGTAAATAAGATGATCCCTTATAATAATTTCAAGAAAGTGTTCCCCCTAACTGTGCACCGTTGCGACAGTTCGTTCGTTTCTAAGCACCACGTGACGATCGGGTGTGATAGATTCCAACGTTCACATACAACGGGTGTAAGACAGATTTACACATGCAAACACTTAGGTTGACTTGACGAGCCTAGCATGTACGGACATGGCCTCGGAACACAGAAGACCGAAAGGTGGAGCATGAGTCGTATAGAAGATACGATCAACATGAAGATGTTCACCGAGGTTGACTAGTCCGTCTCACGTGATGATCGGACACGGCCTAGTTGACTCGGGTCGTATTATACTTAGATGACTAGAAGAGGGATGTCTATCTAAGTGGGAGTTCATTGAATAATTTGATTAGATGAACTTAATTATCATGAACTTAGTCTAAAATATTTACAATATGTCTTGTAGATCAAATGGCCAACGTTGTCCTCAACTTCAACG
>NW_021266462.1:0-1368 GCF_002162155.2 Triticum dicoccoides
CTACCCACTACTTTGATCACACCACCTATTTTAGAGGACTACGTTGATAATTTGACTTTGCCATGTGATCAAACAACTGAAATACCCACAATTTTGAGTGCACCCATTGAATTAACTATTGATGCAAAAGAACCAATGTTTAATCATTTTGATATGACCTCTAATCTTGGTGATGATTCTGTGTTGAATGACTTATTGCATGTTTGCTTATTTAAGCATGTTGTAGCATGTAAATTTGATGCAAGTAAGGTTTATTCACCAATGTTGGGATGGTTTAATGATGAACATTGTCAATCTTTTGAAATGAATAAGAGCTTCACTTATATGTGCAAACTGAGTTGCAATATTTTCATGCCTTCTACTTCTTGTGCTAATTTTTTGGCTTTAGATTTTATGAACTATGCAAGTTACTCATCTATTCATGTGTCATATATGAAAAAATCAAGGGAAGTAAAAATGGATGACATATACATATACAATATGTACACCTTGTCTCTTTTGTTAGCCACATTTCAGATTAAGCAACGCCGAGGACAGCTTTATTTTCAAGAAGAGGAGGATGATGAGGACATGACTACCTTGGATATGACCAAAAATATTGCATATATGCATATTTGTCAGGTGATTTCTAGTGCAAACTATTCAATAATCTATTTATGTTATCCAGAACAAAAATACTTCACACACTTTTGTGTTTTGTCTAATTGCAGGTGTATGGGACATTTGTACAATCCAAATATGAAGATAAGGAAGAAAGAGATGTTTATTTGCTGTCCAAAAAGTTCTCTCACGTCACTTTTGGCCCAAGAGAAGATAGAGTCCAAGTCTCTCACGTTCTGGATTCAGATTCGGACTGCACAGACACACCTGACTCAAAACGCACACAAGTTTTCCATACGGACTCCGAATTGGGTGATTCTTTTTATGTTGGAAACTAGATTTCGTGCACTTTCCAACCCAATTGGAATCACCTTCAAATTCGTCCGGAGCGTTGAGTTGTGGACGAAACAATCTGATGCTGCAGCAGAATCCGAGTCAAACTACAAGTCCAAAGGTGTTACATCACCTCCACTTGGGCCCATTGGCCTTGTACGACCTAGATTTAGTTTTAGGCTGCCTTGGGACGTCCTCCCACCTCCTTGGCCGCCACCCCTTGCTCCTATATAAGTAGATCCATCTAGTAGCTTTTCCTGGGGATTTGTTTAGTTAAAAGTTAGCCATTGCAACTTCGTGTACTTCGTTTGTGTCCAACGACCAGACCAAGACCGCTTACGGATCCCCACCTTTATCAATACTTCATATATACTCGCAATATTCAGATTGCTTTTATCATATTCTTGCTTGTTCTTCGATTGCTTGCAGGAATAG
>NW_021266463.1:0-1492 GCF_002162155.2 Triticum dicoccoides
TCATTAACTATACAATACAAATCCCAGAACTGGGTGGCAAGTGGGGAGTTACCGAACCAAATATCCTCCCAAAACCTAACAGATCTACCATTCCCAACAGACCATTTGTATCCCAGTTTAACTGCTTTCATAGCCCACATTACCCCTTTCCAAAATTGTGATGGGTGAGGGTCATTACAGCAAAGGATATTAGGTCTCTTGGTATTGTATTTGGAGTCCATAACTCTCTTCCAAAGAGAACCTTCACTAAAAATATATCTTTTAATCCAAGACCCTATTAAGCACAGGTTTAAATCCTGCAAATTCGGGATCCCCATGCCCCCAAATTCTTTTCTCATACACACAGATTGCCAGTTAGCTAAGTGAATTCTATGATTTCCTTCCTCATCACTCCAGAGGCAATTAGCTAGTTGAGAGTTGACCAAAGTAATTGCCCATTTAGGGAATTTAAAAAAAGATAGCATGTAAATAGGGATGCTGGCTAGGCAGGTTTTCACTAAAGTAACTCTGCCTAATAATGAAAGTAATTTACCCCTCCAGCTAGCCATCCTAGCCAGCAGAGCATCAACAAGGGGTTGTAAATCTTCTCTCCTAAGTTTGTCAAAATGCAAGGGAATCCCCAAATATTTGATAGGGAATTTCCCTTTAATACAATTGAATATGTCTAGAAAAACCTGAGTTTCTGCCTCGTCCAGGTT
Source organism: Triticum dicoccoides (assembly GCF_002162155.2). Taxonomy (NCBI): domain Eukaryota; kingdom Viridiplantae; phylum Streptophyta; class Magnoliopsida; order Poales; family Poaceae; genus Triticum; species Triticum dicoccoides. Next base: position 699 of record NW_021266463.1, read on the forward strand.
AATGGGGAATAATTCACTTTTCTGATAATTTATGGGCATGCCAGAAACTAGCTCAAAACATGTCAAAGCCCACTTGAGGTTAACAGCAGTTCTATGATCATTATCTACAAAAAGCAGAGTGTCATCTGCATATTGCAAACAAATAATCCCTCCAGGGTGAAAATTAGGACACAAACCTCTAACCAGCCCTGCCTGTGAACCTTTAACTATCATTTTAGCAAAAACATCTACTACAAGGTTAAAGAGCAAAGGGGAGAAAGGGTCCCCTTGTCTCAAACCACTACTAGTAATAAAAAAATCACTCTCTTCACCATTCACCTTGACTCCAATGGATCCTTGCTGAGTTATGCTCTTAACCCAGTTGATCCACTTTCTACCAAAACCTCTAAGCTCAAGCACTTCATAAACAAAATCTAGATTAACCTTATCATAAGCTTTTTCATAATCTATTTTTAAAATCATCCCTTTCCTCCCAGAGGAATGTGTAGTATGCAGCACCTCATGTGCAGTGACTACACTCTCCAGGATGTATCTACCTCTAATGAAGGCAGATTGATTCTCAGAGATCAATTTACCAATTATCAAAGCTAATCTATTAGTCAAAACTTTGGTAAAAATCTTAAAACAACAATTAAGAAGACTAATAGGCCTAAATTTCCTCATATCTTTTGCCTCTTCTTCCTTAGGAATCAGAGTTATCATGGCAAAATTGAGTCTAAAAATGTCTAGGTCATGTTCAAACCATGCCTCAAACATGGCCACCAGATCCTCCTTAATAATATCCCAAAAGTTCT